>NW_009199334.1:0-12495 GCF_000690835.1 Fulmarus glacialis | reverse complement strand
CACCCACCCCACCCCCGAAGATGCTGGAGCCACTCATTTTTAGTACCAATAGTCTGATCAGATGAGCAGTTATCAGAAATTATCTATCTAATATTTTGCCTATTCCTTTTTTTACGATGGAGACATAAAGCACAAATGCAGTTGACCAAACACGAAACAGGATTATTTAAGTATTTTTTATTATTTAGATATTTAAAGTATTTAAGTGGGTTTTTAAAAATTATTATTTAAGTGTAATTTGTAGAAAATGTCCAGTAGTCCTTTGCCCAGCGATTTCATCCACCTGAGAGATCGCTGGAGTAGTTACTCTCTTCTTTTGAGTGATGACTCCATTGGCCTCATTCTGCTACACTGTTGATCTCTGAGTAGTGCTTTCCTTGGCCTGTCGTTCTGCAGATATCAAAAGCAGTGGGAATCAAGCCTTTTGTTACCAAACGAAAGCTTTACCACCCAGAAAATCATGTCAGCTTTTTTGATTTATTTGCTCAGAATTTTTCACTTACTGCCTTCTGGGCCAAATGACAAGTATTTGGAGGCAGAGTGTAGCTTCAAAGTCCTCTTTTTTTAAGGAATCTAATTATGTAGCTCGTCTTAGTAGCAAAATGTTCCTGATCAAGAAAGTTTACTGCGTTTTTCTCAAAGGATGAACCTACTGAATCTCTAAGCTGTTTTTCTTCACTAGCCTGATTCATCTAGTGAAAATAGGGGGAAGGCAAGTACAGTTATCAGGGCCCAAAGACAGAGGATGAAAGCAGAGAAATTGGCTTCTCCTGCTTTTGACCCTCTCTTTGAGAAACAGCTTTTGCTTATCTCAAGGGAAAAAAAAGTGTTGTGTGGTTTTTTTTTTTTTTATTAACTTCCAAATAAGTATATAACTTAACACACAGACCTATACTCAGTGACATGTTTTGTTCCTAGCTTTGCTCTGATACTTCTGACAATCCTCGTTAAGCCAAATATATATAATGTTTTCTTCTAGAAATCAATCTGCAGTAGCAGCTGGCCTGGGCTACTGCTTTAGGAAAAGACAGATATTTTAAATTTCTTAATGTTTTGCCTTAGAAATATCATAATAGATGGCAAAATAGAAGTGGAAATTTTCCTTAGATGAGCATATGCCAGACCTGCTTGCTTTTGAAGAGCTGTGATTGTCAGAGGTCCAAAATGGGCCAAGTCAAATTAGCACTAATTAGCACTTCAGCATCATTTCTGCTGTAAATACGGCATTCACCACAACTTACTACTGCCTCATTGTGGCAGCCTGTGAATAAATCCTCAAGTACCTAGCAGATGCTCAGATGTTTAGAGGACATAAACCATGCCACTAACTAGATAGCATGATAGTCTACATTTATGAGAACCTGGTATGTTCAAAAAGAAAAAAAAAAAAAACTTATTCCTGTTACCAGGGTGAGACACGCATTAATACTGAGACGGTGTCTTCATATACTACAGGGTTAATTACCTTATTTTTGTAAAGCATTGATCAAAATTTCTCTAAATTCTGCCCAGTAGTTGCATTATTAATCTAGTTTGTAAACTAGAATCTGGAAGCTTTATTTATAAGAAAGGGCTTTTTTATACAGGCATCTGCCTGCCTGCTTGCCTAATTCCCCTCTCCCGTTTAGAAATATAAGAGTGAAGGTGGCTGCTTCTGAAACAAATAATGCAGAGGGTCTCTTAACAAAGCAAGGGGCTGCACTTGCTCTTCTCTTGCAAAATTCAGCGGCACTGCTCCTTGGCTGTATGAACAGCTGTGGCAACAGCCACAAGCAGGCGGAAAAAGAGTGGGTACAGTGCGGCACCACCAGCCACAAGCAGGCGGAAAAAGAGTGGGTACAGTGGCAGATGAGATAGAGCAGGAGAGAGAAGGCAGCATTTGGTTGAGCAGTTGGATAGAGATGAATTTAAAGCAAGGGAGGGTTGGCAAGAGGGTTTTGAAAATGGTCAAAACATGGAACAGAGCTAGTAGTATGTCCCATGATGCTGACAAGAGATCACTGAGAGCCTGGCTGGAAAGAGTTGCATAAGGACTCTTAAATACATATGATCTGAGCAATGTTTCTAATGCTGATGAGACTGGACATGCTTTATAGGACTACTTGAAGCTTGTTTTTATATTTTAATCATGCTAAACTTTTTGACAGCAAGAAGAAAAGGAACTGTTTCTGCTTCCTCCCTGAGAGAAACTTTGCTTTTCTGTGATTTAGAAACCTGGTAATGCCCAAATGTGGTTTTTTTTTAAAAAAAAAAAAAAACACCCACCCAACAAAAACCCCAAACTTAGTTTAATGCATCATAATGAAGAACTGCCTGCACTTTTTTTAACTGAGCACCTTATCCAAGGCAATGAAACCTTTCAGTAGTATAGGAAGAAAATTGCCTTGGAATGGATGATTTCATTGGTCATCCATCTATTGTGCTTTAAAACAGTAAATGGTCTTTCTGATGTCTCTTCCCACCAAATATCAGTTCTCATTTTCAGAGTCTCTGTCTGGCAATTGTATACGTTAGGGGATGCTGCTTAGAAGTAATAAAACATGCTATGGAAGTGATGAAATAAAATTAATCTATAATGCCACAGAAGAAGCATATGTTGAATGCTTCTCCCAGGGCTAAGTGGGATATTTAATCACTGAAGTTTTGGTCTTTGGCCTTTTAAAATGCTTGATTACATACATTCGGGAGTCTTGGCCCCCAGGGCATTACACAGAAGTTTGGAAAGGTTGGGGTTTGATCATGGAACACTGCTGGTATTGATTTCTTCTGGTATTCACTAAAACTTACAAAAAAAATTTATACAACACGTTTCTGTTTTTATCATCTCTATTACGATAAGCACAGGAAAATGGTGGTTTTTTCCTGAATTTTAATTGTGAAGATGGTATTATGAGAGATTATGATTCAAGATTATATTTTCACTTGTCTCGACTATTATGAGTAGTGACATCTGGCTGCCTTAGAGTTCGAATTAAAAAAGGCGTTGCTGTCTGGTTTATTATTATTATTGCTCCTACACTCTCGTGCAAGCCATAAAGCCATTTTAGCATAAATTCCTTACATAAATGCTATTTTTAAGTGCTATCAGGGTTGAACACCAGTCATTAAATCCTTCTGAGCAGTAACAACCAGGAGAGTTTAATGGAGCCCCCATCAAAGACGAGCATGGAAGAAGATGGAGAGATGCTTCTGTGCATGCTGCCTGCAGCCTGGAGGGGAACAGAGCAAGGAGAACCTCTATAATTTACTGTGCTTCTCTGTTGTAGGGGAAAAAAGAATTAAAATACATAACCTAAACCAAAGCCCAGTAAAGCCTGTGGGAGGCTTTCTGTTAACTTCAATGTGCACTAGATCCAATTGATGGATTTTTAAAATATAAAGCATTTCACATGGCTTGTTAAATAGATTTTTTCCATGTAAAGGACATATATAATGAGATCTTTCATTCTCTCTCTTTCCCAGATTTGGCCTTGAAGAAAACCCTAGAGCTGAACGTCGGTGAACTTTGGGCAGAGTTAGATTCTGACCTGAACTTTGAGGGTAGAGTCCTTGTCTATTCTTGTTTATTGCTACACGTAAGTTCTTTCCCATTTGCTGCTCTGTTCTTGGTTATCTGCAGGGTAAAGGATTCTGAACCAGAAATAAATTTGCACATGGAGGTCTGGGCTATGGGGACAATAGCTCTTCTTTCTACCTCATCAGCTGGGCTTGCTGCTTCTCTCCTGCAGCATGTCTTGTACTCACAGATGTGTGGAGGGTTATCTTTACAGACAGATGCTGACAAGTGTCTATTTTTCTCAGCAAGAATGCACAAAGTAGAATACCTTGTAAAAAGTTAAGATTTCCTTTTCAGGTAGTTGGATATGAGCACACCAGCATGCCATTGTATCCTCCTAGTTGATTTGGTCATCTGTTATTTAGTTTCTTGAGTGGATCTTTGTACCAGCCACCTACATATCCAAGTATCAGAATTTTTTTTTTTTTTGAAGTATTGGTTTCTTTTTTCCAGTGATTCTTGACAATGTGGTTCATGTGAGCAATGAGGGATTTTTTTTCTGTACAAAATAATTCATCTAAGAGTGAGAGAAAAGTGTATTGCCCTCTTTGTATCTGGAAAAGAGATATCCTTGCAGGGAAATCATCCCTTATTTCTCACCTAAATAGCGAAGCTGATGTCTTTGGCAAGTGCTTATCAGCAGCTGGTAGCCAGGAATATTTTTTTGTACAGAAAAGCAGCAAGCTGTTTCTCATGGTACTGAAAGCTGTGGGCTCTTGGACAGTACTGTCAAGATCTCTCTTAGGAGAGATCTTAGTGTTTGTGCTTTTGTGCCCCACACAAGGCTGTCAGTGCCATTGCAGCTTTGGCAATGCACTGCTGCTGTCACCAAAGCAAATCCATATGTTCACAGAAACAAAGGACTACATGATGAGATTCCTGTTAGTGTGTTGCGTTGGTAAAGTGGTCACATTCTGCTTTTCACCTATTTGTTTAAGCGGTGCTTCAGTTTCTTTGTTTCTTTGCAATTGAGAGAGATGAGTTTAGGAGGATGCAGATGAAAATAGTGCATGGAAAGAAGTTTTCAATGAGGTCACTTTGCTGTTTCATCAGATGAGGAGGAGGTTAAGGACAACTATTCAGGCTTGCTGCGAATGCAGGTCTCTAGTAAAAGGTAGAAATTCTCAAACATTCATCAGACAGTTTATACAGGAATGTCATGTTTTTCAAATATATTATTTGCCAACAGGTTTATTTTTCTCTTTTCTCTTTTCTCTTTTCTCCCACAGTTCAATAGATTTAAAAAAAAAAAAAAGGTCTGTTTATGGGGAGGGTTTTCTTCTGCATTTTGTGAAGGTATTTACACTGACACAAAGAGTGTAACAGTACTAACGTGTCATTGTTCTGATCCTTTTCTACCTGCTTTGCCCTGATGTGAATGACTATGCAATGTTTAGGACAGTAGAAACTGGCTCTATTTGTGTGTATGTGTGTGTTATGTGCTTTTAAAAAATCTTGTATGTATGCTTGCCTGCCCATGTGGTGTATTACCAGAACAGGGCTTTGTGGGTTTGGAAGCTTGCCAAGTGCACTTAGAAAATTTCTTGGGCTGAGCTCCTTTGCTGTCCGTGTTCTTGCTCTTCTATTAATCGTTGGTTTAAACACCTAAAATATTTCATTTTGCCATGGATGTGATTCATACTGCAGAGGACGTGGGAGTGATGGATGCTTTTTCTAACTGTGCTGTTGAGTTCTGCCTTTCCACCTTAGCAAGAACTCCATTGCAGCGTCCGAGTAAGCCAAAGACCAGAGAGATGTTCAGCCTTCCCTGAGTGGCACTTTGGTTACCACATAAAGTTGTCTCTGGGTGCCTGGAGTCATTTGTTGTGGAATAGCTGTGCACAAAATCCAAAGAAGGGTGTCCCAAAGGGGGAAAGAGACCTGTGGTTTAGGGAGGCCAGGCAAATGAAGTCAATGACATTTAAAAGAATCAACAATTCACCTTGCTTCTCTGGGTCTCGTAACAAATGTCACCACCCCAACTGTGATCCTGTGTTGTGATGTGTCCTTTGCATATATTCTTTTTCCCGAAGTCTGAGTATATTTGTAGATAATTTCTATCAAAATATTGTGACAATCCAGGTATGTTTAATTGTTCCTTCACCCGTGGCTGTTCATCGTTACAAAGCTGAGAAGGCACAATGCTGGGGTGAACACAGCTGCAGAAGGAAACCAAAAAACACGATGTGTTTGAGATGAATGGGAAGCACCATTCATGAAAACTCTTCTGATTAAAATTAGAACTGGTAACAGCAAGGCCTTTGTTTAAAAAAACAAAAGGAAAAACAAGACGAGAAAAAAGGAGAGAAAGTATAAAGCCTCCTACAGAGTGGGCAAAAGGGGGAGATGGTTAGAATATTTCCAAAACTCTTAATAACCAGGGACAGTGAAAGGAGGTGAGAGATGTGGAAAATCCTGCTCCACTGACAGGACCTACCACATTCCAGCAGCAGCCTGCAGGGGACTGGCAATGCTGCACAAAGGCATTTGCAAATTCCCTAGAATACTTTTTGCTCCTGAAGCATGTAATTTAAGAATGCAACTTTTTCTATATTCAACTGCCACATAATAGTACTGAGTTTTTATGTTGTAGATGTAAATCATAAATTGAAGTCAGGTGAGTCTTAACAGTTAATGTATGGACTAATTAGAGAGAGGATGGATCTGCAGTATCACAAAGTTCTAATGAGGTCAGGGCTGAACTACTACAAGAAATGCTTTTTTTTTTTTTCTCTTCTTTGTCTGGGAGCTATTATCTATTTTAATTCCTCTTTATTGAAATATGAATCATGTGAGTCCTACCTTTGATTTGTTTTTTTTATCTGTGCTTTGTTGACTTCATAGGTTATACAAAACACAGCAGGGGAGAGCCATGAGACTATGTATCAAGCATTATAGTGCATTAGAGTAATCACTTTTCTCTCTAACACATCAGATGTTGTCATCAAGTTTTATGAGTATAGGTGTTATTTTTCTCAGAATCTCCTGAAACTATTAATCTTAATTAGCAGTAGTATAAGCTTCTTCATAAAGTTGGAATACATTTTATTATGAAGAAATTTTGTGGTAAATGCACCCGCTTAGTATGTCTAAACAAAGTGATACAAAAAATTTTTCTATGGCTTGGAAAGCTTTCTTTATAAAATTAATTTGAAACTGTTGCTGTAAGGTTAGAAGTCACAGTATTTTCCCCTTAAGGGACCAGATGGTGAACTCTGGTTTGTGATTCACAGGCTAACCGCTCCAAGCACTCCTGAGCCCTGTCCGCGCTCCAGGCAGACTCCCATAACTGCTGGTGTGATGGCAGCATCCCAGGTACGCACGTAGTTATTGTTCACTTTGTTCTCCTTGCTGTGATGTGACATGTTTTCTTATCATCCTGTGTGAATTTGTAGGTATTTTTTGTCTTTTGACCCTGATCCAAAAAAGCTTTTTAATCAGGGGGCAGCAAATGCAAAATAGATTGTGTTATAAAATACCACAATTTCAAAAGACAAATACAAAGAGATAATCCAGCTGTTGATGGCCAACCCTATTAACAGGTTTCTTAAATATGATCTCAGCTGTTGCTCACCAAACTTTCAAGCTAAAAGAAAATATGGGCTAAATAGTCCCTGTTCCCTGAGCTGTGCATGGTTGTAAACTGGCATACCAGTTCACGAGCAGCATCTCCCCAGTAAGCTGGCACTGGTGTTGAGAACGTTGTTCTACACGGTGTTATTTCTAGTCCCAGTCTTTTGCTCCTGTTTTTTTTCAAGTGGTTGATGAATAGAAGACCCTGAATGAAGTGGTTTGGCATTTATTTTCTGATGTGGCAAACAACAAACTTTGCACTGTCATAGCTGTGTTCAAGGCCTCCTTATTCATCAGCAGCCTTAAAGTAGCTGTGCCCTGTCATTATGAAACACTGGAGATATTTTTTTTCATCAGTCACAAATTAGAATTTGACAAGAGAAGTGCTCAGAGAGCAACAACCAATAAGAGACATCTTGTACATTTGAATAGGGCATTTATAGATTATTTTTATTATCAGCTTTTTTGCCACGTGGTGGTTCACCCTTTAAAAACTCTCAGCACTATTCCAAACAGCAATGTTATCCTTGCGAGGTTTGCCTTTGGGTGAGCATATCCCTTCACCCCTAAATTTTTTTGTGACCTCATGCTGGGTACTGTGTGGCTTCTTGTGTTTAAGACTAAAGGCGTCCTATGGTGCTGATTGTCTGAAGACCAGGAGGTGGTTCAGCACTGTAAGGCCCTAGAATATCATCTGCCCTGATCTCACTGGGGCCAGGCAGGAGTCAGCAAGCATGCTGAGCTTGCTCTCCCATTCGTGGATTGTGTCATGCTAGGGGTAGCTCACATGCAACATGGTTTTGACTGTGCAAGGCTGCTTAATGCTTGTTGTCTGAGCACCCTGCACTTCCATTTTCTGTTTAAGTGGTGATCCAGTTGAACTGGCATGGTTTTACCTGTGTATTGCAGTCTTACCATATGAAAAGATTATTTGAAGTCCCAGAGAGCAATGCACAGAGTGATTTCCGCCCCCCCACCCCCACCCCACTGGTGTTTTGTTTTCTAGTGTTGGACTGAATATGTGAATTTGGGTGTCAAAATATGTATCTCAAGTTCTGTAAACGTGTCTGTGTATATGCAGTAAGCATCACAGCTTTGTGCAGATTGTGATTACTCTATATAAAGCCTGGGCAAGAGAGGTTATAGTAAGTGCTGGCATTTATGGAAGAGCAGTTTGTCCATTCATGTCACTCAGTGCTACAGCTGCATCTGAAATTTGTTGCCCTTTGCTTATAGACCAATCCTGGTATTTGAAAAACTTCGAGTGTTTCACTGCTCAGGTGTCCAGAATTTGAAACAAAATCAATTATAACTGCTATAGGTAGGGGGGTTTATGGTCATAATGTTCCAATGACAGTGTCAGGGGAAAGCATCAGAACTTTCAGCTGATGTTTATTAGCAGACGTTTCTACAGTAATTGGTGCAGAAAAAGCAGGTACAGCATGATCTCTGCCCCTGCAGGAAAGAAACTATATAGATAGGTAATATAATGTTAGGAATAGAAAAAAATAAGATGTGATACAAAAATGCGAGTCATGTGTTAGATGGAAGATAGTTGGTTTCGCTGCACTGGCTTCTAACGGCAATCTCTTTGCAGGATACTTCAAAAGTGATGAATTGAGGCATACACATAATGACTTGTTCCAGTCAGAAACTGAGACAGCCTCAAAGGGAGTCGCCGACGAGATCTATAGAATGAGACGTGTGAGTGTATACAAGAGCACTGTTGGTACAATTTTGCATGTATATCTTCCTGCCAAAAAGTAAAAAAAAAAAAAGTCAAGACTGCACATTTTGGAGGATTAATCATCTGAGGTTTTTCTTTAATTTATTGCCAACAGGAATAATGTTCACTTTGTTTCTGTTTTACAGGGACACCCATATAACCTTTAAAAAGCATAAATAAAATGAAGTCCACACAGGCTGTGGATCTGTGCAGCAGCTGTTCACATGACACTACATTTTATCTGCATACATTTAATCATTTTTTCCTGTCTCAATCTGTCAAAATATTTGTAAATGGGTTCAGTTTCCAGTGAAATTTGCTTTCACTAGCACAACAGAGACAGGAAAGACTTATGCCCAGTGGGAAGAAAAAAAAACAAAATTGTTTTCCATTGCAGGTTGAACAGCTCAGTCCTAAGGCGTTTGCCTTGATGACTGTGTGAAGCCAGTACTCTTGCTTAGCAGCTACCTCATTTCTGGGAGGGGATGTTTCATTTCATCAGACAGATTTCTCCATGACTGAACAAGCACAAACAAAATGGTAGGTGACAGGGGATGGCTCTCTATTTCAGTAGAGGAGGAACTCACTTGGAGAAGGAGGGACATTTGGGATTTGTTCCTGTTTTTACCCCTGAACTGTGTACTTCTCTTGTTTTCCTCTTCTATGTAATGGATTAATGCTTCCTTCCTTGGCAATCTCCATAGTCTGAGGGTGCCTGGGGGTGTGTGACAACTTACTACAATAATTAAACAGATTAGCTGGTAACCACTTCCCATCAGTTCTCCAGCAAATTCAGTGTCTGTGGTAGCCCAGCTTCCTTGTAACTGACCCTCTGAGTGCACAGATGTGGGAAAAAGATCACTTAAGCCTCTTGGCTTTCCAAATCCGTGTCCTTTTTGTGAGATAACACAGATCCCTGTGTTAGACTGATCAGACAGGGAGGAGCAATGCGTCCTGAGAAAATGGTGATGAGGGCAGGTATCATCATGATGCATAATTGCTTTCCAGAACTATCCTGGAGGAAGTTGGTTAAAGCGCAGGATGTGGGATCACTTTCAGAAGTGAAAACACACAGATATGCCAGCATTGCCCACCGACATGGTCTTGCAGGCTAGTCTAACATCGGCTGCCTGTGGGCTGCCACAGCAGTTTCTATACCTGCAGTCATACCAAAGCTGTGCACTTGCAGCTGTAGAAATCCACATGCTTTGATTGCACCCTGAAGGAAATAAGCCTTACAGCTCCTATCAATATATTGAACTTTAACATTGTTGTATAAACTAGAAAATCCAGATGTCAAGTCTATTTTTAAGCCCTAATCTGAAGAAATGAAAGTGAGAGTTTGATGTGTTTGCTAAAGCAAGGGGATTTCTATGTGCACAGGACTACCTGAGGCCTTACAGCAGGGTTTGCAGGGTAAAGGAGCTGGTTGGGTTAGTTGTGTAACTTGGTGGATGTTTCAGTCTGGACAGGAGCTGCTTGTAGCGTAACTAGAGCAAAGAATGTCATTGCCTTATAGGCAGTACTGAGCATTGACCACACTGTCTGTTTTGGCATAGTCTTGAGCCCATCCTTCATGCCTCTGAATTAGGTTACGGGTAAGCCAGATACACCTTGTTACAAAGCAGAACAGTTGACAGCCACCCTGTCTTGGCTGAGACTTGCGTATGCTTCCCAGCTGGGACCACTGATGCTCTTGATGCGTCCAACTGCGGCTTACGGCAGGCACTGGGAGTTGGTGCTGGCCAGTGGGCACTGCTCCCTGCTGGCAGAGAGCAGGGACTTCATAGTGCTTCTGCACTGAGACCAGGGCCTCCAGTCAGATTAATTTAGCCTTGACCTCTGATGGAAAAGAGAAGTGGGGAAGCACTCTCAAAGGCGAGTACTTGTTTCAGCTGCAAGACAAGGCCCTACCACCTCCTAGCTGAGGTAAATGCACTCCGGCATTTCCCAGACTTATGCCCCACCATATAAGCAGTATGACCTAGCCTAGAAAATATGCAGTTCTTCAAATGTGGTTGTCTTTCCATCAAGACTCTGTCATGTTCTGACAGCTCCCAGGAACGTTAAAATCTCATGCATTTTATGCCAAAACCATGCAGTCTGTTGATGTCAGAGCTGTGTGCAGGGTCTTCAGCACAGAAGAGAATTAGACCACTGATTATTTTGCTTATGGCTCCTTTGGCATTCTGGACTTCATACTCATTGGTTAAGTGGCCAGATGTCCTGAAGTCGTTGCATACAGCTGGACAATAAACTGTCTGCTACAGAGAAATAGCAAAGGCCTTCCTGCTTTATTAGGGTAAAACTGACAGTTTTATTGACTGGCTTTTTGCCTTGATCATATTTACAGTGTTACACTCGGCCTATTTAAATCATTTCAGTAGCAAGCTGGATACTCCCTGAAAGCAGTTCTGATTCCAGCCTGAAGAATAGGTAGCTGTTTAATGGATACAATGAACTGTCATATAGCCACATTTTAATATGAAAAATAATTATTCCTCTGTAACAGCTGACAGTTTGTTTTGCTGCAGGCAAAATACAGCTTTGATAAAGTACACTGCCAAAATGAACCCAACTAGTTTGAGAAACATACCGCACTAGCAGATCAGTGCTTTTACTACCTGTGTACAAGACATGATTTTATGTTTTTATACATAAAAGAATCTGCTACAGATGTTGTTATAAACACAAGTTAAATGAACTAAAAAAAAACCCAAACAAACAAAGAGCAAAGCCAAGAGCCAGTAACAGCCCACATCAAAGGAATCAAGTAGTTGATAAATGAAGGATCCCTGCAGCTCCATCTGTGGGGCTGTTTCTCGGGCTGTGGTCTTGTGGGCCACTGCTGCTCTGTAAGACATCAGAAGGTCTTCTGTCGAACAATGGTGAAGAGAAAAAACCTCCTCTTAAAGAAGCCTACATGCATTCCCACAAATACAAGCAAGCAAAGTGTGTGTGTGTGTATGTGAAATTAACAGTGTACATATCTTAATTGGTTGTAAATTAAATTATTGTGGCAGCTTGACAGAACGTGATGTTAGGAAAATGAGATATTCCTTTACTCTAAAGACACAATTTAGAAATATTATTCTAGGAAATACAGCTACGCTTTTCTTAATACGCTGTCCTGGTCTGCTGCCACACACAGACCTCAACTCTACCAGCCCCCCGAGATGTTCCGACAGAGGTGCCGGGGCGTGTTGCTGGGGAGCAACTTGACAGCCTCCTGCTTTAGTGTTTACATTAATGGCTGCACTTAATCATAATCATATCAGTGTTTTTTCCTTTGTTGGTTTTATTCTTTTTCACTAATGCAGAGAAAGTCAAGATGCTAGAACTGCTCTGCTGGAAAATGTCACGTAAATATTACTAACCCGTGAAACCAGCAGGAGCTTTGCAGAGCACACTGCCGGATCAGTCTGTTTGACCAGACTGCGGGTACGGGCAACGCAAGACTGGAGGAAAGGTCTTGGGTGAAGTCTAAATCCGAAGTTACCGAGAGCTCCGCCGCACGAGGCTGCGAGGCCGATGCCGTTTGTCCGGAGCGGGTTTGCTCGCGGCTGCTACGCCGGCGCGGGGCAGCAGGTGGGGATGGTGCTGCAGGAACGGCCGAGCGCTGCCGGCCCCGCCGCGCCCC
>NW_009199333.1:0-2644 GCF_000690835.1 Fulmarus glacialis | reverse complement strand
CTGCCTGCCAGGTTAAACCACAACAGACATGCAGAAGGTCAGAGTAGATGATCCTTAATAATTTCATATGGTCTTGAACCCTATAATGAATTACATTGCACAAAGGTCTGATATCATCAGACTAATGGGGAATCAGTTTAGGCAGGAGTAATGAGCTGTGTGCCATTTTACAATCTATTTATACTCCAGTTCTTTGTCCAACAGTAGCAAACCCTTACTATTTATTATAGACATATAAAACCTAATGAGAAAGAGTAAGTGCATAAATGAAAGCTGCACATGGGCTACTTTTCAGTCGGGTTGTGCTGACATTTTTCCACTGCCATTCAGACATTCCTGCATTTCAAAATCCCAGTTTAGTTCTGACTACCCTTTCACTCATAACATTGTTTCCTGCTATTTCCCAGCTTTACTGTGAGGGTTTTTACTGTGATCAATTAAAGGAACCAGGAAGAGTATGAAGAAAATGAGACAAAACAACTTTTTTTTTTTTTTTATGTTTGTTCTACAACATGTTAGTTAGTTCCATAGAACAGTAGGCTTATTGTAACATTTGAATAAAATACCTAAGTCTCAAATCCACCTCAAATCCTACTGTCAGAGAGGTTAAATTTTCAAAACTTCCTAACGGTGCACAGTGGAAGTTAAAAAAACTTAACAACTGAGATCCAAAAAGTGACAAGTGGAATAAGTGTGATAGAAAGATGAGAAAAGAATTATAACATAAAAAGAATAGTGAAGAGACATCTATTTTAGAGATATGATTAGTTATAGTAGCTCTAGTACAACTTTGAGAATAAAGGTCATATAGCACATCAGAAGCATTAAATTGCTATAAACAAACAAAGCAAAAGAGAAGAAAATAAAAGCAAAGCAGGCATATTCAACAAAAAAACCCTAACTATAACAAAATAGGAAGTCGTTCTTAATAAAATTATAATGCTGAGTATGTTTTACATCATGAAAAATGCCCGGAGAGCATAAGTCTATGCTACTGTTAGAGGAAGTAAATTCTTTCTGTCTGCTCACAGCAAACTCTCTCCAGAGAGTTATAAAGCTTTGACAGCAACTGTCTAAGTAATGGAATGACAAAAAGAAACACAGTTGTCATTTCAGACACCAACAATAGGAAACTAAACTTCTTTTTTGTGAACTACTGTTCTTGCAGTCAAATTCTGCTGTCAGATACAAATATGACCTTTCATGTGATGGCAGCATTCAGCCCAAAAAGAAAGTGAGAGGAAAGTTTATCATAAAATAAAATAAAATAAAATATATGAAACTTCATCACAGTAAATATAAAAGCATGCAACAGAAGAATTGTGATCTTCCTGCTACTCTTGGAAGCACACTTCCACCAGAAGTACATCATATTTTGGTACAAGAGAGGAATGAATATACTTGAACTTATGTAATTTAAGTATTATGTGAGAAGAAATGTCAGTATAAAATTTGGTGAGGATACTGCATATACTGTTAGATAAGCTAGTATCTCCACTCACAAAGTCTGTGCGTTTTTTATTATCTTTTTTAATATCTTGTATTAGATTATTATCTGAACAGAACTGACCCTTTTATGGACATGATGAGAATTTCTTTTAGTCAGAAAAAGGAAATCAGTAAAAATAAACTGAGATTATTATAACAATGATTTTCCATTACCTATATTCAGTTCTTGTCATACTCCTTAAATAGAGAGAGAGAGAGAGAGAGTAGGAAAAAACAGATTTCAAGGCTGATGATAAGAAAGATTAAAAGTATGGAAAGATTTCTCTATGAAAAAAATCTGAAAAAAATGGTTAATTTAAAAATTATAAAGAGAAAGACTATTATAAAAATATTGAAAAAAATGTTAAATACTGTGATTTAAAAGACCAAACATTCTGTTTATACCTTCTAATAACACAAACCAAAAGGTATTTAATGAACTTAATAGCTAAACTTTAGAAATAATCATTTCAAGATATATCTGGGGTCAAGAACTTAAGATGGTTCAAAAAAGGACAATTTAAATATATATAATTTTTTTTTTGTAATACAGCAGTACAGTAGTAGTACAGATAGTAGTGACTAAAGGTAACTTTGGTCATATATACTACAATGATTATATATTATGGAGTGCATAACGTTACGGAATAATTCAGACCAAAAGTAGAATCAGAATCACAGAACGATTTGGGTTGGAAGGGACCTTAAAGATCACCTAGTTCCAACCCCCTTGCCATGGGCAGGGACACCTTCCACTAGACCAGGTTGCTCAAAGCCCCATCCGACCTGGTCTTGAACAATTACAGGAATGGGGCAAGTAGAGTGGAGGGGAAATTGTATTCCTTGCCTGATGATACATTTCGTGTTTTTTAAATATTGCTGCACTCTAACCAGGCAAAAGTTGTAAATACTGTCTTTTAAAGACTGGTTGAAGTCTCTCTTTTTTTGTTTTGCTTGAGCGGGAAGTGATAATGAATCAGAGACAATCACCAGTATACTCAGTAGCTGAGGTACTCTTCTAATGTGGGAGATGGATCCAGATTGTATTCCTCTGAAAAAAGTGGAACAGATTAGGCCAGAGAGGCAGAGAAAGGCAGACTCCAGCAGCTTTCAGCATGGTGATAGAGGCAGGTCATAGAATCATAGAATCATAGAA
>NW_009199332.1:0-34351 GCF_000690835.1 Fulmarus glacialis | reverse complement strand
GGGCAGAGGAGCCCTCCTGCTGCCGCCTGCAGCGGGGCTCAGCTGCACCCCAGTTCTGCCGCGCTCCGGCGGCGCGGCCTGGCTGCCATGATCCACGCTCGAAACAAGCCCCGTCACGGCCTCCAGTAGAATTATTTTAGGACTTTTCTAGGAAATTGCAGTGTTTGAAGCATGCTGTAGTCAGCAGCGTTCAGCTGCTAGAATTAGAGAGTCTATTTTTATTAAAAAATAATTACGAAAAAGTGGCCAAACCCCAACAGTTTCTGATAGATGCTTTACCCTATTCTCCTTTTAAAGCCTTCCACAGCAGTGCCCAGGACTTCAACTGTCAGTCCTTGTATGGACTCCCTGACTGGATATATGAAATTCAGGGAGTCACTCCCATAGAGAGTGGCCCCTCACCACGAGGAAGAAAGAGTATTACTTCAAAACTATGAACATACAATCAGAGTAATACAGAATAATCATGACGGGGGGAATACATAAAGTGTGTGAAATCTATATGGTATTAATTGGGGAAAAAATAAGTGATTCAACTAAACACTTGGATCTAATGGGTGGTGAACCTCTGAAGTTGAAAAATATTAACTGTTTTAAATACATTGTAGAGTTAAAAAATACAAACAGCTCTGGAGAATCTGCCAATCAGAGTAATACAGAATAATCATGACGGGGGGAATACATAAAGTGTGTGAAATCTATATGGTATTAATTGGGGAAAAAATAAGTGATTCAACTAAACACTTGGATCTAATGGGTGGTGAACCTCTGAAGTTGAAAAATATTAACTGTTTTAAATACATTGTAGAGTTAAAAAATACAAACAGCTCTGGAGAATCTGCAGACAAAAACTTCAAGATGGAAAAAGATCCAGTGCTTGCAAAACACCCTTGGAGACAGACCTCTTTTTTGATTTTGATTATCATCATCTTAACACTAAGATAACATTTTCACATTACCATAACAAAGTAATTAAGTATTATTCATGTAACTTAACCAAATTGTATAAGAAGCTGCTATACCTATTGCTAATAAGATAACTTTGTATGAGATGTAAATGAACACAGCTGTTGGCTCTTTGCCGTGAGGCTAGCCATTCTGATATAAGCCCAGGGAAAGCCCAAGATTTTTAGTATTACTATTACTTTTGAAATTTCTCACCTTTGATATTTTCTCATCATCTCATTAGCATGACTAAAGCCAAGTTGGAAATATTCTAGGATTACAAACCTTATTCATGTTCTGCCAAGCTCCTACCTACAGTTTTCTGACATCAGGCAATGTATTAAGACTATTAAATTAAGATTGAATGATAGATCTATTCTGTCTAGAGTCCCTCGCCAAATGACTGAGTCAACTCTATCAGAACATTTATCAGATCAGTATTTGTTGGCCCTTGAGCAGCAAATGAGGGGCAGAAGCTTTTGCACTGGCAGAGACGGGATGGGGTTTGTACATTAACTGAGGACCCTTCCAGCCCCTGTAACTGTGTGATTATGTGTGTTCCTGAGATGATCGGTATCGAGCCATCTATTTATCTATTTAAATACAGGAAATGTGTGATTGTCATGATAACAAATGGGTATATCACCGGAGACGCAACAGTTCCGAGAAATAAAGAGGTACTGGTTGCTGAATATTTTTTATAAATAACTGCAGAGTCCAAAGAATTCTTGCCAGACTCAGACATAGGTCTCACTAATTCATTTCATAGAGGAGTACCCCTATTTCAAACCTTCGGAAAAATGCATCCATCAAGTGGTATATTTTATGACTAATAAACCGTTCACAGTTAAAACAAATATACTGCACTAAAAGATAATTGCAGCCAAATATACCCCACTCTAATTGCTAATGGATATAATCCCTCAAACTGGGAGTTCTTTTCTTGCTTCTATTCAACTAGTTAAACTTGTGTTAGAAAAAGATGATACGAAAATATCAGTAGCAAGAAGAAAAAAAAAAAAAAAACAGAAGACTGCCCTTACCCCAGTGGTCAGACTCTTAGAAGATACAAAACCTGAAGGTAAGTGGCCCATGCGCTGTTCTCGGTGCTGCCCAATGTAGTGAAGAGGTACAAGGGCACGGAAACAGAGTGAGCCAACAGACATTGCTAACCAAGAGAGTCTGGTTTCATGGGTACAGGATGCACACACACCAGAAAAAGAATGCACACTGATGAGCTTCTGAAGGTGATACTACATATTTCCAGAATTATTTTTTTCCTTCTCCATTTACATGTTTTTGTAGCTCTATAAAGAAGGTAAAATACTACATAAATTGGATACCTAAGCATGTATTCCCCCTCTGTGCTGAAGCTATGAAACAGTGCTTCCAAAGACAGAAAACACAAGCACTGTGCCCTGCTCCACAGGGCACATTAGTCTTAAACTGAACAGCAGTGGCTGCTCCTGCGTGCAGAAACTGCAAAGACTTTTGTACTTATCTCCACAAACTCCCATTGGTCATTACTGATCACCAGCAACTGTTCTGTCAGTGGAAAAGCTATTATAGATTCTTAACTTCACATGATTTTCACTGTACTATGTATGTTTGTTCTTAACAGGAGCTTGGTAAGCAGGAAAATACAGAATACATCTTTTGCGATCCAGAACGTGTTAAGGAGCCTTGTGCCTGAGCTCCCTGCAGACAAGAGCAATGTGAAACCTCTGACAAGCGAGGCAGGCAACTCTGGCTCAGCAGATAGCAGGAACATGAGCTCAAGGGGCAAAGACATCTCACGATTCCAACAGCCATTCAGGTCCTCGGGAGATTTCAGAGAGCTCTCTTGTCATGTTTTAAGTCATGGCTGCATTTCTGTTTGTCAGAGTGCATTTGCTAGTTGCACTGCTGAGTTTTTATATGCAAGTCAGCCTACAACAGTTTGCAGTAATGGCATCTTACGCAATTTTTGACCTACTTTAACACATTGGGGCACTTGGAAACATGAGATCCACTGCAGGAGGTTTCTGCTTGACTGTGTTACACTGCAGCAGGAAGCAAGTCTTTAGACAAATACATTGATCCACTAAAACACAGGTGACAAAAAACCCCAGACTTTAATTTTCAAGGTATTTGTCAAACCATTAGGAGCATCCTGATCAATCATCATACCTATTATTTTCAGCTAGAGACTGTACACATTATTTCAAAAAGATCAGATGGTCAAAAATCAGTAAGCTGTTACATATGCACCAACCTGTGGGCTCTTTCTCAACCTCTCTAGGCTGCAGTTTCCTGAAGACTGCCGCTTAACATCGCAGATCAGGGCTTCTGTGTGTTACGATAAAATATTACAGGCTTAGCGATACACAGTTCTTTTCTTTTGCCCCACCAGATGGCTATGTTGGAGAAGAAAGCTGTCATCTTCTAGACATCCTCCCGAACTCTAATAATAAACGGAAGGTGTTTGAGGAACTAAAGGTCTCATCAAAGAGGATCTTTGATACTCTTCTATTACCTGTTCCACTAGCAAATGTGAACAGCTGGGGAGCCAAACACCACTACTAAAGGAAAAATAGCAAATAGAAGTATTCCCACTATTGATCAGAACTAATCTTTGAACAGGAGGGGAAGTAGCAAGAAAAAATTGGGATGACTATCCCTTCATCTTCCTTCTCCCACATGAGAAACAGGACTCTGATATAGTGATTTTAAAAGTTACAAGACACATTCCACGGTGTGTACATTTCAAATTTGTAATCCAATTAAGGTGTCTGACCACAGTTACTTGAGTGGGCCCACAGACACTTGTCACTGCAAACTACGTTAAAAATCAAGATCTACAGAGCACTATTTTTTTCAGAACAATCCTGGAAAGTTGTTGGGTTTTTTTTGTCCTCCCCCAGTTCTGTTATTAAGACATCAGGGAAGTTTTAAGCATGGCTGAAGCAAACAGAATAGACACCATCATCTGACTTGTATACCAGTACATGTGTTTTCTGTGCCAGTGGTCAGAACAACTCCCTGTTCTGACCTAGTGGTTTTATCGGCTCCTGTATCTTCTTTGGTCATTCTATATCCTGCATTAATGGAATAATGCTCTCTCACCTTAAAATACTTAGATATGATTTTGACATTAAAATCTCATGTACTTGATACCGTACAGCCTTGATAACTGATTACTAATTTAACCTTATAGCACTTCTTCCATGCAGACAAAATAATTAAGTCCAAACGACATCCAGTATTATTCATCAAAAGCTATTTTACCTTATTTCTTTAATACATAGTTATCACTCCTGCCCTGCCATTCCAGTATAATTTGTACCTTACTACTACAGTGCCCCTAATCTTTCTTTTACTATTTTTCTGAAATGCCTTGGCTTTAAGTGAGGATATTACTACTACAGGTAAACCCATACAACTACAAGCATTTTGGTATACACTTGATTTGGCGTCGATTACTTCTGTGTTGTATTAAAAGGGTTTTATGTAACGAAGGTTGTTCACTGCGTTCCGGTTTTGTATCCTTTAAGATCATTAATAAAATTAAGAGGTGTTTCAGACTTCACCTGTAGGTTAATGCATCACCTTGAACCTCAGTGTAAACCTTTCTATGCCTATCAGCTTCACTCTCATCTTTCATTTGAAAATTATTTAAGTGATAGAAGTCTAGATCTGTTCTGTTCTAGCTGGAATTTACATTGGGAAAATGTATTCCTTTCGTCCTGTAAGTTGTCCCCAGTTTTCCTACATTTAACTTCTTTTTTCTATATCATTTCTAAACTATGTGGTACATTTCACAAAAAGGCTACTAAAGGAGCTAATATTTGATCATATAGCTCTCTGGGAAAAAAAAAAAAAAACAGAACACAGTATTTTACTTCCTTAACTTTTCTGCTATCCGTAATGCTGTTGGTTTGCATATAATTCACTTCAGACCTTCCCAACAATCTCTTAACAGCTTCAAGAAGCTTCCTTATACCCAACAAGGAAGTTACTATACAATCCACAGAAGCATTACAAACCTTCCCTTACCCCAGTTCCCAACCAGTCCACATTACATCCTCCTTTTCTTAACAGCTGTTGTGTTACCTTTGGGAAAAAAGCTTCCTCAATCCATAAGCATACAGAGCTATCAACCTAGACTGAGGGAACTACCTATAGGAACATTTCCCCTCTTTCAAAACTTACATCCTCCTGCCACACAACTTCCTTTCTCTTCCACAGCACAAGGATTGTAAGCCTGAAGATGAGACTGCACTACAATGAATCTGTCAAGTCTTGTCAACATGACCGCAAACTCCTCCAGTTCAAACTCTATAGCTGGCCTCAAGAGATAGTACTTGCTCTCGGCATGCAACATATACATCCAAGCGCCATCCACTGAAAGGACATATATAAAAAACACTGAGTGAAATAACTAAGATGCTGCCAAGCACCTGGAGAAATTTACCTGAGTTCAGCTTTACTTTTTCAGAGGTGGATTTATTTTTTCTTGTTTTCTTACAAAGTCAAGAATGAGATTCAGATCAATAATCCATTTCACTTTCTTTAGCAGCTAAACTTCTCTGTACTCACTATGCTGGGCTTTAGTAACTTGAAACGCGGAGGGTGAGGGACCAGGGGAAAAGTCTCAGAAAGCTCCTAACTTTACACTTGTGGCTATAGTTGCCTTAAGTGAATAGCTCAATGAATTATTGAGCGGTTTGCTTAGGGATTTAGTAGGGGAACAACTGGACAAAATAACGACCTGCCACCTCAAAAGAAGGTAGAGCCACTCGTGCAACTTTTCTTAAGAATAAATTAAGATTTGTAACCAGTTATACCTTACCTATGGATTTGTTTTAAACTAAAATTTAAACCAACTGGGCTGAAATTTACTACCACTTGTAAGTAGTGTTTAAATTTCTAAACCCAAACAAATTTAGAGAAAAACTTCCAGAATTACAGATGCTGTGCTAATTCTATGCTAACCTCTCCCTAAACTTAAAAGGCAAAAGGAGCAAAAAGAAGTCAGGAGTTAAACAAATACCATTCCTTACACTAGAACTCACCCAAGCTCTGATGCTTTATGCTTTTTCTCATTCACAAGAACACTTAAAATGTTCAGATAACTTAGTACTAAGTAATTGCCATTAAAATATTTAAGGTGTTAAGTAAGTGCATCTGTCGCATTTGTAATTAGGAGTGAAGTAACAGTTTCTAAAGTTAGTTAGAATCTACAGCCACAGCAGGTTTAAGAGAGACCTTCTTAGGGACAATAAACCCTGGAGGAGTTATCACTGCAGGGGCTCTCGTGTCAGAAAAATAGATATAGCATTAATATGCTCACAAGTCACAAAGTATTTGGGTACTGGAAGGACACATTTATAATGATATATGATCCTCTCTAACACATAATATAAACAGCTAAGTATACTTTCTAAAATAAAATATCGGATTACATTTTTTGTTTCAAATACATTGATACCTATCAGCCCTTCTAAGGAATTGTTGCCAAATCCAGATTAAACTCTTAGCAATTCCCTTCAGGTAACGCAAAATCAAAATGAGGCACTGCTTCCACAGCTACATGCAATACTCACTGTTGTTGCATCACATAAAAAGATTTAAGTACATGCTAGTGAGCATGACTTTGAAATTTCCTTTATTGGCTTCTTTAGGTGCTTGCCTGAGATTTAAAGAGACAAAAAAAGTCTTACTTTTAGTCAGGAATTATTAGAGCTATTTGATTCAAACAAACTACACAGTGACATGCAAGCTTCTGATAACCCTCATGTTGCACTGATTTTATGTTAAGAGTCAGTCACCAAATTAACAGACTTCAAACTGCAATAACCTGAATTTTCAGCTTAGCTTTTCTCTGATTTTCTTCCCTCCCATTTAAACAGGAAGTAAAACTGTGGAAAGTATCCTACAGAGGAACTAACTCACCCTGATCTTTTGTATTAAAATCCTTCTTCTATCAAGACAATGACAGTTACTCTGTGTATTTTAACTGAAGGGCAACTAACGCTACTGTAAAATCAAGCTTCTATGATGGAATCTTTGTCTACAGCAACACTGACTTCATAGTCAGGTAACTTCTGAGGTAAAAGAGGAGTCACATTTTTGGTGTGTAGCCCAACACCTATAACCAAACACGCATCAGGATAAAGATTCATGATGTGAAACAGCTGAGGTTAAAAGTTACTTCAACTATTTCCCCCCCCAGCATAGCTAATACAACTAAAGCTTCCAACACAGAAGGGATATTCTTCAAAAGTAAACTGGAAGGAAACACATCTATTCTTTATTCTTACCTAAAAGAAAAAAACAAATACCCAGCCCAACTCAGGATTGATGTTGAAGGTGGGCTGAACTAAATAAAATAATTATATTCCCCCAGTGTACCACACGGGTAGAAAGCACAGTGGCCTCAGACCATTTCCAAGTTTGCAACAGCTTGTAGCAAAGGGAGACCAGAGTTCTGCCTGTTGTTTCAAGTTTCTTCAACTCTCAACAGGTACGGAGCTGGATCTGACCTACGGGCAAAACTGAACAGTTGTTTCTGAACACATTTATGCCTTGAATATTCTATTCATACAATGCTAAAAAAATCATCTGTCTAAATTAAAGATTTTTCATGTTGATGGTATTAACAGAATGATTTCTTCCATAAGAGAAAAGTACTAGTTTTCAAGTATACTGACTATGAAAATATTAACATGAATTCATTAAAAGGCTTCAGTAATTTGACAGTAGATTTAGCATGAATGCTGACATGTTTTAACAAAGTGCCTAACTAGCAAGAAGATGAATGTTTCACTAGCAGGGAAGTCAAAGCTCTGAATAATTGCAAAAAGGTAAACTTAAGATTGAAGCGTCAAGCATTCTGAGGTTTGGAAATCCATACCCAGAGCTGCCCACATACTCTTAGTATCTAAATCTAGTATTTTTTAGTTCAGCCTTAAAGTATACAATTAAGGCATTTCTCTCCATCACAGGAGACCCATCTCATTTTTTAAGAAGACCAAACTGTACTCTCTGAATGTTTAAGTATGCAAAACTTCATGTTCAGCTTCAAGCTCTATTTGCCTCATATCATCCAAAAGTTATTATGAATAAGCTTCACAGAGAGGTAGAAAAAATCCTGAAATAAGGAAAATCCAGGTTCAGTGCCAGGCTCCCGAGACCATCGCATTTAAAACATTGTAGGAAATCAGTCAGCAGGGCTTGGTTTCCTTTCCAAATCTCCTACTGAGAGAGAGGCAGGGTGCAGGGGATTAAAAAACCAAAAAACACCACCCTCCCAACTCTTGTTTTTGTCTCTATACAGATTCACAATTCCTTTAGACTACAGCTCTTCCTTCTACTTCACATATGCATCCAGATTTTTTCTTTTTCTCTCTGCTGCTTGGGAACCACGAAAAAAGACATTTCAGTACAAAAGGAAAGGGTGTCTTTGTTTTCATTACTAGTGTCCTAGAAGCAGCATCATCCCCAGCAGGAAGTAATTGCCAGTCAATGCTTAATGTCATTCGTCCTCAAGGAATCATCTTATCTACTGCATGACCAGTGTAAATAAAACCTTCAGCTAATTTTGTCTCTTAACAATCTTCTCTTCAGCTTCCCCTTTAACCCTGTGTGTATGCGTTCATGTGTGGGGTGGCAGGGGGAGTGGGAGTGGGGTATAGCAAAAAGAAGTTACGTCAACTGCATTGGATATAAGTAGGTTTTCATGGTGGTATGAAACCAGCGCCTGCAAAAACTGGCAATTTCACAATGTTTAAAAGTCCTTGTTCCAGACTCGAAGGCACTAAAAGTTACCCAATAAGTATTTACCAGTATAAAAGTTAAACATTCCAGGTTTCTGGCAACAAGTTAGTAAATTTAAATCATAATTTAAAATTAAGTCCAAGGAACCTTTACTGTGAATTTCACATCAAGGAAATTAGTAATTTTATCATGTCCTAATAGTCAATACACCTGTTTATAAATAACTGCTAGATCATTTACCTACTCAAATTCTTAAGACACAGAAATAAAAATGAGGAAATAGTTCAGTTTAGACTCATCACACTAGACTCACTCACACTATACTCATTACCTACATACATTCTACATGCTAATTTTGATAGCTGAACCCTTTCAAGAGGTTCCC
Organism: Fulmarus glacialis; assembly: GCF_000690835.1. Classification (NCBI taxonomy): domain Eukaryota; kingdom Metazoa; phylum Chordata; class Aves; order Procellariiformes; family Procellariidae; genus Fulmarus; species Fulmarus glacialis. Next base: position 25,263 of record NW_009199332.1, on the reverse strand, counting down.
CCCCCCGCCCCCTGATAATCCTTTATGTGATTAAATTAAAAAAAACCACTTCTACAAAATCTAGGGAGAACAGGAGTTTATTGAGTTCTACCTGTCTGAAAAGTGCTGGTGAAGAGTTGCCATTTCATGCTTTGTCTATATAGGTAAGTCGAAAGAGAAATTGTTGCAAAAATCAGCTCATTTGAAAACTGAGTGTTTCTCCAGAACTTCTTACCATTCCTAAGTGAACACAAATGTGAAAATTTTTTTACATGAAGCTAGTCCTTTTCATTTTCAGATGCAACATCTACACTTTAAGTTCCCTCAGGACTATTAAAATACTTTCAGGCAGTATTAATATACAGAGAAGCAATTAGTCGTATCTTCAAGAACCCAGGTATCCCAGCTCTAAAAGTGCATGATTTAAAACATTAGTAATGGAATATTTTGGAAGAACATTCCTATTCAGTATTAATGCATGCTATTATTACAAAAGTACCCATTGCATATTGTAAGGAACAACAATTTTTCTTTTGTAGACAACAAAAAAGCATGCTGAATGGTATCAGATCAGTATAAATCTATTTTTAATGAGGTTCAACACACTGTTCAAGTCCCATTAAGAGCAGCTTCCTGCAGCTGTGCACCAGTGTGAGCTTGCACATGTTAAAAAAGTTTTGCACTAATGTGGCTTAGGCTGGCCTCAAATATTTTCAAAGCAGGGCATTGAGACTGGATCTTGAATTTCAGCAATCATTCATTTAATTTGTTTAAATTAAATATTAAAAGCCACTGTAAGAATTAGGCATAAAACCACGTTAAGTAACAAATTCAGGCGCAACTAGCAAAACATACAGGTATTTACACAAATGTTGATTTGCTGTGGTCTTTAATATTGAGAAGACATCAGAATGTGGACCATGTGCTCAAAAAAACCAAGACCAAAACAAACAAACAAAAACCCTGGGAGGAGTAACATAAATCCCATGTTGGCATGACTGCAGAAGTTATAACCCAATATAATGGGTCAGCTTGGTTTCATGTGAGGAGCTAGTCTATTTGTATTCATTTTAGCAACTGGATTAATAAAAATATTTAAGTTAAACTACAAGTAATCCACTCCAAGCCAACAGGATATTTCTATAAAGCAGCTGATGACACCGATTTTCTAAATGGATGATGAGGAAATACACAGAAAATCCAAGATGAAAGAGCAGATGAAGATGTGAAGCATGTTAAAATGATGCAACGAAACAGAGTATATAAATTAAACAGGAATGTTTAATGAAGACAATCCTTTTTTTCTTTTTTTTTTAAACAGAGGTTCTCCAGGAAATTTTTAATTGGAAAATGAAAGCCTATTCCCATGGTAGTGAGGCCATTTCTTTCAAGCAGCTCTGTTGTACAACTGTTACCAAGACCCTAAACAATTTAAATTGTTGTATATTGATATTTCTGAACTAAAAAGTTTTAAAATATTGTATAGATTTTATTTGTGCTCCACATATCGCAAGCAATTAACAACACGAAGAAAGATTCAATTCCTCAGCTAGAATACCAAACTCTATATCAAGTATTACATGTACACAATACTTGCACAGTGACAAGCACAAGAAAGTACTAGTTGAGCACTTACTTTCAGAACTCCATACCAACTCTTAAATGCCATTTCAATTCTCCCACACCACCCAGTCTACAATTTAAGGCATCTCCAAACAGCCATCCATCCACCCACCCACTCCCTTACACACAATTTACGTTGGAGGTGTTTACTCTTACAAAAAAATCACTATGTCAGTCAGGTACCATTTATTATTTATCCCTATAACTGTGTCAGCATTGAGATATGACAGTTAAACCAGTGTTAAATCAATACAATATTTACATAGCACAGCACATTAAGCTTGAGACACTCACTTGGGGGATAAAACCACATTTTAGAACAGGACAAAGGTCACCATTAATATGTGTTTGAAAACAGCTATTTACAGGTCCCTATGACATAACTATAGTCTGTACACTGTTCCAATGGGGCAGGCAGAAGCAGGATAGGCATTTATTTTGAGGAGTTTTAAACATACGAGTTGGAAGCATATTATTATGCTACCCTGAATGCCATAAACCACCTTAACATTCTCCAAGGTGGTCTCATATCCTAGAATGGCATGTCCAGCTGATACAAAACAGACAACACAATGTTTACTTTGTGGAGAATTTTTTACTCCTGCTATTCAGTCATCTGAACTTTGAAGGCAATTCGTCCCAGAAACTTGTCACGATCATCTTCATTTTTTAAATTGGGTGAGCCCAGGATCTTACACTCAATTGCTATTTCTTCTTTGGTACTGTTGGAGTTAATTGCTAGTTGAACAGCCACTAGAGGCTGTAAATAGTGAGCCTAGTAAACAGAAAGATGGGGGAAATATTTGAGATACCAGATAAGTTAGCATTTAAATTAACATTTAATCCATCAGAACAGTTAAGAAAAAAGCTAATTAAGAACCCAACTTTTCAAAGCCCAATCTGACTCAGGTAAGTCAGGTATACATTCTTCATACTATTTCTTAATTAATACATTCAACATAATTTAAGTCACAGACAGTATCTTCAAGAGGCATATAACTTTACTGCTTTCTATTACATTGGGTCCAATTTTTCTAGAAACCTCTACTTGAAACAGCCTCCGAAACGATAGTCTTCCTTCCTATCCATTCCATTGTCTCTTCTGTTTGTTTTTTTCTTTTTTTTTTTTAATCTGCTACAGAACATAACTTTTTTACCACACTGTGGTATACTATGGATCTAATAGATTTATATTTAAAAAGTACTTCTATCTTCAATGGTGAACAGTGAAGATGTTTATTAGACTAAGTAACTTGGTCAATGAGAGGCAATGTAATTTTATATTTGATAGAAGGTACAGATTTTCTGTATGTAGTTATCACAGTTGATGCAAGAAAAGAAAAAAATAACTAAATTCAAGTTTGAAAAGAAATTGGAGTTTTAACTCTACATATTCTGTGTCCAAGTAGTGAGCTTTGAGTTTTTTTAAAACTTAAGTGTTCTTCAATTAGATAAATAAAATTTATGTCAGAATACAATGAGGATAGATGGAACAAGCAAAGAAAAACAAAGATAAGAAAATAAATTAAAAAAAAAAAAAAACAAAAACCCCAACCCACTTCTATCTGCTACCTTGAAGTCCTTCTTCATAAAACAGAGCAAATAGAAAACACGACCGCAGAGCCACATAGGAATATAATCAACAATACCATAATGAATTATAAACTTAATATCCTATACATAAACCCCAAGGATTAATTAGAAATTGTATTGTAATCCAAAGAACCAGTTTACTTTTCCTGCCTTTCCCTGCATTCAAAAAGATTCCAAAAGGTATCATTGACCAAAAAGCAGCAGCCGCCCTTAATACTGCTAGTATACAGCCTCTTCTTCATTAGGACAATGCGTAGTTTATTTCCTTGTCTGCTAAAGCACATCTCTAATCTCATCAAGCACTGTGAAATTTCTGCATATGTAATATACGTTATGAGTACCTCATTACAAAGTTCAAACTTCAGAATCAATCTGATATTAGTAATTGTAAACGTAAACAGAAACAAAACATTTACAAAATGAAGACCATCATTAAGGCATACTTACATGCAAGCTTTTCCCATAGTATGGAAAGTACATTAAGTCAATCAAGCCTTCAGGAGGAAAATAATTTATCTCAACCATGCCTTCTTCCTGTGATTGGAGATAACAACAAAATTAAAAGTTAACATCTGCTTGCACAAAAATGAATACAAAATTAGAATTACAACCCAATGATAAAGTGCAAGATCCCTAAAAAAAGGCAACTGAGCTACAAACTCTTAGAATAACTTCCAAAGTAGATTTATTTTTGGCAAACAGTTACATGCTGCACACATGAGTAATCAAGTCAAGACAGCTTGCCTTCATGTTTCCCTTACGAGTCAAAGAAAAGAGGACGGGGGGAGAGGATATTCATTGCAATGAATAATTTAACAACAACCGAAAAAAAACCATATATAAGCTAACATTCCCAGTATCCACAAGCAAGCCTGTATATTTTGGTGAAGCAACAGCACATCCGTATTTAAGTTAAAGTTAAAAATGAATTTCTGTTTAAAGCCAGGTTTTTAAGCCTCTCAAATTTGGAACACTACAACCCTTCACAAAGAACAATAGCCCCCTCCCTGCAATGGTGTACTACTCCTAACATCTGTTCAGCTACCCTTGGAATACAGGCTACCTAAAAGGAAACCCAAGTTTAAAATGGTAATGTTACTAGAGTTTCTGTGTGTCATCACCACCTTAGAGGAATAATATACATATGCATGCCTTATCGCTAGACTTTCCCCTATAATCCCAAATCTTGTAATAAGAAGCAGCTACCTACAAAGCTGCTGCCTAATTTCTGACTAAGGAGTTACCCAATCAGTAAGATATACAAAATATGTATATATGATTGAGCTATCCCAGACACAGGCTGTCAGTATAGTGATACACAGACACAACTCCCTATATACAATATTTCTCAGGATTGTGTATCCTGGCAGGATGTCAAACTACTGCAAGTTCAAACTAGTAGGAAATGCCCACATCTAACATGACTTTCTGTAATAAGGTAAACATATTACCATGATAAAGGGAAATGCCACTAAAACAACCCCCTCAAAATGCTAAACATATCTTCAGAACATCACTGCTTGTTCAGTGTAATTCACAAGTTCAAAGTACATTAGTAACTTTCATTGTTTCTTCTATACTACCATACACAACAGCTGCAATTTTAAAAAGATACACTACAAAGTTCAGAAGGCAACTGCAATAACAGAACTAAGCAAAAGAGGAACACAAACATCAAAAAATAGTAAAGAATAAACCACAGCTCAAGAATACCTTCTCCTCGCCTCCTCAAAAGAACATACAATATGTTGTTTAGGATATGGCCACATTCTCCTTCCTTTGCAGTCTAAATTATTGCAATTCTTCAATACATGTTTATTAAGTATTTTGGACCTTGAGCTAGCAAATTTAATTACTAAGTAGAAGTGTGTTGCTTTTCACCATTATTCTTTATTTTATTTAAAGCTCATGCAGCTGAAAATACTAATTTTTCAAATATATTTCTGAAATGATGTTTTAAAAAGCAGAATACAGAATAACATAAGAAAGATAAATAGGAGTAGAGCTTTCTGGAGCAGCTAAACACAAGGCATGCATGCAGTCATAAATATATACGCATTAGGCTATCAATGGAATAGCAGAGAGGTTCTGGGACGTGCAACTCCCTGTCTCATGCAACTGCTGTGGGGTTTGGGGTTTTCGTTAATAATTAATTAATCCTAATTAATATCCCTACACAATTTCAAAAAAACCCCAACACCTTAACAAGCTGCATTTGCTGAAGAGCTTCAAGAATAAGTCCATTAGCGAGTGTCACTTTTTCTTCTTACCATTTACTATTTCCACAAAGAGTTGCAGGCAGTCAGCAAATCTAAAAATCAGACCACTTAGCTGGACAAATAAATTTCCACCTCACTTACTGGGTCTTTATTAAGACTGTGTCTTAGAAAAAATAATTTTACAGATGTTAAAATAATGTAAAAAGACCCAAGGAAAGAACTTGGGCAAGACTGGTCTGTAATCATTTGAGAGGAAGAAATGGTATCATTGCACAAGATAAAGAGCAGTATCCATTAGTAGAAACTGTAAAACACCTAAGATTTCTGTCACAAAAAGCAAGGTAACTCAGATGCTGAGTATGTTGACAATAGCAAGGCATGTAGTGTCATTCATATAGCCATTCTTTATTCTTGTAAACTGGAAAGCAATACCTAATACAAAGTCAAGATGGTCGCTAAACAGCAGAAATATATATATTTTGGAATTAAGGCTATTCTTCTTTCCTGTAGTTAAAAAAAAAAAATCATGCATCAAATCTACCAGTTTTCAGTAAAGGCAGTTTTAACTTGAAAGAATACTGCTGCAAGATGTTCCAGCACACATGAAATTGTGCACCTCCAGCCCAAAACTAAAGACCTAAAATGCTGATCTTCAAACTTCTTGGAAACACAATCCTTTTTTGGCTTGTTTCTCTTTGTGGAGATCCTCAAGACTATAGCAAGTCAGTTCCTCCAGGGTACAGGTGGAGGAACCAGCTGTAATTAGCGTCTGACACTGCAAACACCCACTTCCTTAATCTACAAAAATTACAGTGATGACAGCTACCACTATGTAGGGGCAAAAGGGGGAGCATCCCCAACTATCGAAGTGTGCTGACTTTGAAATCACAATCTATCTAAAATTTTTCTATTTAAAAAAAATCCCATAGGAAAAGTGCAGGGAGAAGAAAGAAGAATCGCCTCACAGGAGAATGCCTGAAGAACATAAATTTCAAAGTGAAAAACTTAAATGACGGTTCAGGTGGCAAAGACTGGCAGGATGTGCAGACAGAAGCTATTAACCTTATTTTGTATTTGAGAGACTTGTCCTCTTAATTAAAAAAAAAAATTATTTTTTTTTTCCATTTAAAAGTCATATTGTGTTAAGTCCAGGTAGACACTTCTCCAAATTGCTCTCAATACATGTAAAACTCTAACTATAAAGAACAAGAAATATTTAAAAACATAGATGAAGGGGAAAGAAAAATTGGTAAACAGCAAATCTACAGGCTAAAAAAAAAAAACCAACAAGAGAAGAGAACATGATAGCAGGATTTCCACTCTACTCAATTAAATCACCTTTTAAGCAAAATCCATCTTTGCACTCAGATGTTAAAGATTTCTGATGTAAAATTTAAAATTACTAGTAAGTTGCATTTGTGCTATGAACTGCACAAATATGCTTATATATTCTATGAAGCTAATACCAGCGCGGGGTTTATTTTCAGAAATGCGTGTCACCTGGATTAAACTTTGCAGTACACCCTGAATTCTTTTAATCCACATTTGCTGACAGCAATATAGAAGGAAAAAAAAAACCCCAAAACACTGCAACAGAAAACATCAGTTACTTAAAGACTAGGTAAACACCCTGAATAACAGAAGCAATAGAGAAGTACAAATAACCACTACACTTCAACTTCTGTTATGAGCCAGTATTTAGGGAACATTCAAATACAGTAGCAGATGCAATGAGATTATAAATTCATTTGCAAAATGCACAAAAGCCTGTTGACTATCCTTCTGCACCTTTCCAGCGTGCACACAAGAGGGTCACAATTCACATCCTTGCATCAACAAGATCCAGAAGAGCCACAAGAATATTATTTCCTGGTAAGCATTCACCTTATCCACTACAGAAGAAGAAGACACCATTACACAGCACTCTTATCCTAAAGAGTCAAAGAACTAAAAACGGAATTGGAAACAAGGCCTCATAAGCTCATGTAAAGAACAGCGTAATCCTTTAAGTTTAAAGGAAGAGTTTCGATAAGCAAGGGGCATAACAGAAAGAAGGAGAAGTTCTGTAAAAATGAAGCATTGACACAAGGAGAAAATGAAAGTTGTGGACACTGATTCTGCACTTTGTTTTCTACAGAGAAGGATAAATTGTAACCAATACTTAAGCTTTCCTAAGCAGGTAAATCATCATGAGCTAGGACAAGAATAGGCTAATTTGAGATAAAATAGATGCATTCAAAGTGGCAAAGCGTGACAAATATTTTCCCTGGAAGTCACTAAAGAACTAAGAAGGTTAATAATCTTAAAATTACACCACACTTGTGTAGATCAGAGAAATTCTACCTGGATATGATAAAAAGCACTACTTCATACTTAAAGAAAGAGGATGCAAGAAAATACATACTATAACATACAATACAATTTATTTGTAAGTATCTCAAAGGGTAAAATAATAGCAAAAAACCCCACCATGATCAACCAAGTGGTTATCAAACTTATTCTTTTGCTAGTGAAATCAGCTAAGAGGATAAGAAAAAGCATAGTCTGTGATTTGCTTAATATAGCTTTTACCACTGTCTCATAGAGCATCCATATAAGAAAGCTGAAGAAACACAGTCATCGTAAAATAGGATTACCATCTATATTTTATAAATCACTTGAACATTAGTTCTCAACACCTCACAAGGCATTTCAGGTGGAAATGAAGATGACTGTCCTGGACTATTCAGTGTTTTCAGTAAGGACTTGCAAGATGTAGAAGGAAGTTCATTCATTGATGGCACCAAGCTGTAAATAGTTCAAAACACTTCAGAGAACTCGATCCCGTTAAAATGATCACGAAAAATTACGGGGGGGGGGCCAAAAATGGCAACATGAAATTCAAAGCTCTGAACTTCACGAAATCACATATACAAATACAGACTGGGAAATAACCATATACAAATACAGACTGGGAAATAACCAAAAGAAAGATCTAAGTAGTGAAATGACTCAATGTATTACAAACAGCAAATTCATCTCGAGAGACATTATTACTTCCAATGTGATGACAGAGGGAAAAATTCTGTCATTAAGAATACCTCAGCTAGAGGCAAACTTCTGTGCAGTTTGGGATAACACATTATGAAAAATGGTAAACTAGAGAAGCCAAAGAAGAAAGAGTACTAGTAGAAGTAGAAGGAACTTAATTGCTTTATTCTAAAGAAACAAATAATTCCTCCAACAGAACAACATTTTTTAAGAATGGACACAAGGAAATCAGTCTCAAATAAGAGAAGGAATCACCTTTACTTGCAACAGACTGTCATGGGGAGATCAAAACTTTCAAAGACTCCACAAAAATCAAGTATTAAAATTTATGCCTACCACAGGTACCTAGGATGAAGGCAGGAACACTTACAGTATTTGTCTCATTCATTGCGGAAATTTCCTAGCCTACATTTTTATCAATCACCTCAAGCTAAAAGCCATGACTCCATCCCTTGCTCAAACTACTAACTTACCAACGCTTTCACTGCTCCCCAAGCAGTCTAGGAAAAATATGCAGAAATCAAAGTAATTATTATAGTTGCCATAAAACATTCTGGGTAAATCCATTGGTACACAACAAATATGCATAGATTAGCCGTTACTATAAGTAGTTTATACTTGATTTGAAGGCAACTTTTACTTGAACAGTAACATTAGTTTCCACACTGTGTCTTACCCATCATTTATAAAATTGTCTAAGGTGCACTTGCAGCATGGAGAAAAAATAAAAATATAAGTTATGAAATGGGAAAACAAAATACAACTCACAATAAATAAATAAATAAATATGACCACAAATTACATGTATGCATTTTCCTCAACTCTAAAGCAAGTCAGGTAGCTCAAATACCTCTAAAGATGAACGAATAACAACAAAAAAGTATTTTTATAAGTACACTGAAGAAATTAAATACACTAAAACTAAACTGGACATACAGTAAGATGAAAACAAGAAAAAAAAGTACAAAGTCTAACAAGAAAGGAAGAGAGTGAAATAAGTGTTCTGACACAGTATATTACTTCACTTTTCATCCTAATCACAAGGAAAATTAACTACACACTTATTTCTTACATTCAGAACTGACCTTAGATGTACAGTGTATACGTGGTTCCCCTTCAGGCTTTAATCCAATTATCTAAAGGAAAGTAAGTTAAAATATTTATAGATTTTCTTCCCCTTTCCAGTGTTACAGACTGAATTTGAACTTTCCCCCCACTTAATATGACAGAGTTCACAGAGCAAATCTATCTAGTGTCATCTTTATATGAAGCACAATTTTAGACTAGGACTAAAATTTAAAGCATTGTCAAGTTAAAGTGCAAATAGTTACAGTGGCCACAGAAAGGACTATTTTCTTATTTTACATTCAGCATGTAACATTAATGGCTCAAACCCGTTAGCAGGTGAAGTAATATATAACATCACTGAAAAGTCAAATACTTATTCACTCAGTAAAGTTTTCATCACCTTACGTAGTTTAGGAGTTACAGAATGTATGACATTCTAATCACATTTCTAGAACAGAGATATGAAGTAAAACACACTTTACTTGCACAGTGGTTTAGAATCTGTTACATAGAACAGTAAGCAAAACCAAAGAGCACTATACTCCTTAAAACAGGGTTTTCAGATACTTGATGCAAGTAATCAAAGCCAATACTTACAAGTATTAGAATGTTCAAAAAGCTCACTTCATTTTACTCTCTGAAACACATGAATTGCTAGACATTTCAGTAAAATACACTATTCCAGAAATACAAATATCTTGAGAAGCAAACTGAACATGTATTTCAGTCCTTTCCTACAATCATTTTTCATACAGTGGTAGTTGGGAGCGCTTATACTAAGAATTAAAAAATCAGTAGGCACTTACTCTGTTCATTTTCACAAGCACGCAAGGAGTTCCTTTAGAATAGCCAAAGGTCTTATCTTCCTTTCCAGAGCATTGCCCAAGCTCAGAGAGGTTAAATCGACATGCCTTTTTAACAGCAACATCATTCTGATCAAAAATCCTTCCTGGTGTACAGTTTATGTTTTGGGATTGCTTTGAATCATCATATGCTATGAAACAGAAATAGCTTGTAAATCAATGGTATAAAGCATACAAGTAGCCAAAAACTGCAGAAGCCTTTATAAACATCTAATTTATAGTTGTTACTTGTTTAGGAGTTTTCTCAAAGGACTATTTTCAGAGCACTAAGTCTCTTATATCCATCTTAAACACTTTTTCAAAGCCTATCAAGAAGTGGCATTATACTCGAATGAAAGAACAAAAAGAGTATTACAAAAGAAATAATGTTCTCCTGCTTATCGAAATGTGTCAATAATCGCAACTTCATTAATTTCTGTACATAAACTAATTCTAAGTTAATTATGTATTCTAAACTAATAATGTATTAAAATATAAACCATTCAAGGTTCTACCTGGAAACTAAACCAGTTTTCCCTTTGCAGGTGTTTCTTTTATAAACACACAGGAAAACTTCAAGTATTTCAATAATTAAATTGCCTCTACATTTACATCAGGTAGTACAACTGACGTTATACTAACATCCGAAGTTGTTTCTCACTTTCTTGTGTTTCACAAGTACACAGATCACACTGTCACAAACACTCACCTATTCACATTTAACACGTTTTGTGGTTTTGTCCCCCTCCCTTACACCCAGCTCCCAGCTAAGCATAAACAAAGTAAAATGGAAAAAGGGTAAGTTTATCCTCAATGCAAGAGTCCTGCACTGAACTGCAGGAGAGGCAGGTAATCATGAAACGTAGCATTCCTCCCAGGAACCTTTGGCAGAGCTTTGAAAGAAAAGCCTGCTCATAGAAGCTTTTAGTAGGCACCAAAACTATGAATCCAGATAGATTCAAGTATAGCTTGTGTAGCTAACAAAGCAACTCATGCACACAGGTGACATTTTACAGCACCTCCTCAATTCTGACTTACAACTTTTGAGGGGTTAAACTTAGTAATATTTTAAATTGATTTCTGTATTTTTAGCTTAAGTGTACATACAGGCATATATATAAAATAATGTATGACTTAAACTAGTGATTTTGCATCCTTCAGTCTTGTCCTGTGTTACCTTTTGCCATGTTCTCAGTTCAATGTTTTAATATTTCTGCCCGTAAGAACTGAGTATCAGGGTGAAAATGAATAAATTGCAATTAATTTAATCTTTGTGTGCCTCATTTTTTAAATAGGCAAACGCTCAAGTTCTTAAGATGAAAGGATTCTCACTCAGTTACCAAGCCATTTAGATGAAGACTGATCAGTTAAGTCTTGATAAGCTTTGCCTCCAAATACATGACCTATGTAATTTTACACTGAATTCTTTTGGCATATGTAATTTCTACATCTTGTAGTACTTAAACAACCATGTCAACAAAACACTGGACTAGGACCTGAAACACTCTATTATGTACTCCACTATTCCTCATGCTCAGGCTCCCTGTCCAGTACAGGTACTGATACTTACCTTCTTCTGTAAAGTACATGCTTTAATAACATGCATGTCTAGAGTAAGCCTGAACTTGCATCAGTTTTCATTAACAATTGTAACTACGAGCAAAGAAGGAAACTAAGGTACTCAACATTAAGACTCCTGAATTACTTGGGCAGTTGTAAGCAACTTACTTACATTCAAGAAATTTTCTAAGTGTAGAAACATATTCTGCATATGACTGGGTGTCACTCTTGTTAAAGTAAAATTCCAATGCAGTGTCTGGCTTTGGTGAAATCATAAGTCCTTAAAAAGAAAAAGTGCAAGTAAAGAACTAAACTCCTACACCACTCTAACCTACACAAAAATCATATCCATAAATTGGAAAATATCTATCTGTAAAGAAACATCAATGTTACCCCTATATTTCACAGTACTGGAATGTAGTTTGTGTTTGAAGTCAGTTATCAAAATCAACATTACATGAATTAATACTTAAATTCAATCCAATGTATAATTGCAATTTACAAACCAAACCCAACTGATTAGGAATAGCAAAATCAGCAACTTAATCACTTTCAATCAAAGAATTTTAGTGATTCACACCCCACTTTCCATATTCAGCAAATTAAACTTAAAAAATAATTGAAAAAATACCCAAAACCACACCCATAAAGCCTCCAGTTAAAGCTATGCTTCAAAGCTTTAGGCAATATAGAGTGAAGCTATGATTGTATTAATCTCATAGAAACCCACAAGAAACAAAGTATTTTTAAAAACTTTATAATGCATAAAGATGGCTTGAAAGATTTCCCAATCAAAACAGGCAAGCCAAGTTAGTTGTTAGTCCTCTCCTCCTTCTCCTCAAACAGAAAGTTTAGATGTCATCTGTTTCATGGAGAATACAAGAAACTTTATCAAGCCACTGCACACGTGTCACTCGAAGGGGTACACCTTAGTCAGGCTGTGGTAACTACGACACTCTCGAGCTGCCTCCCAAGCTGCTAGCACCTGACACTGCAGCAGCCAGTGTTCCCCCGTCTGCTGCAGTGGGGGTCTACGGCTGGCTTCGTTCAGCTGCTGGCTGAGGGTACTGGAACAGGAGCAATCTACAGCCAGGGAGCCACGACTGGCAGGAGAAACAAGGACATGGATTACCGAACGCTGAAGTCCAGCTTTGCGTTGAAAGATGAAAAAGGCAGACACTGATAGGGAGTTTGGGCCCTTGAGAGAGATGAACTGTCCTTCTTCCCAGGATATGGGTAAAGAAAGGTACAGAGTTAAATCTTAAGGATTTTTTTGTAGCAGGTGAAAGCAAATGGCACGCTCTCTGCTAATAAATACAGCCCGGTACCATCAGGAGTTGTCCCTTACACGGATACCTAATGCTACTATTATTCATCACAGCTTCAGTAGCAGATGAAACAGCACTACATGACCAGATATTGCAGAAGCGATTAAATCTGTTCAAAAAGGGTGTATGGTTGATTGCTTTATTCGCACTACCTTAAGGTAACTCTTATTTAATATAAATAATTAGAACGGATAAAAACCCTGCCGTTGTGATTAACAGATGAGTGTCCGTGCATCTATCTCTTCAAGTATAGCTGAGAACTGACGTTGCAGTTCCAGAAAAGACAAAAAAAAACCCCAAAAACCCTAACCTATTTTTATCAGATTATTTTTTTTCTAAGTTAGAATATTAAAATGGTTTATCAATGTCAAATTTGGCAGAAGGGAAGAAGTTGCAATTATAGCAGCAACTAATTGTACCAGCTTAGGATGCCATGTAGTTTCCTATCCTCTGGCAAAACCAATTAAAACTAGATTCCCAAATGAATAAAATTTAAGGCAGAAAACAAAACTCATCTCCCAAAATTAAAAAATAAAAATAAAATCAGGCCTTCTTTATACAAAATAAACATTTAAGAAGATAAGACTACAGTGGGAAGATAAAGTTGGGTAAGTTATCTAAATGTTGGATTCTTAATACATTACTGTAGTTCACAGTAAGCTTTTGGAAAGCATATAGAAAGTGCAATTAAGCAGCCCAGGTCTATTAAGGATTCACCTATAGAAATGACCAAGCTTCTCATCCGAAGGCAGAAATTATTACAAATACTTTAAATTGGGAAATAATAAAGGTATATACTGGAAATTTATCATAAACATCTTTTAGATTCTAAAAAAACCCAGATATAATTTAATGCTTTTTTACTCCACCTTTTTTGTAGGATTCCCAGTAAATCATAAATTCTCCTTTCTGCATTAGCAGCAGTTAAATTATTTCCAGGCAAGCCACAACTAAATGCTTTAATGACTGACAGTCTATATAAAACTACAAATACCATTTCTGACTGCAAATTACTTTGCATTACAGGCATCTTCTGGCCTCCACACTGAATTGGGATTCAACAAAATACAAGATAATTAGTCACAGGGCTGAAAAATCGCTGAAAGGGTTTTACACACTAAGGGGTTTTGGGGAGAAGAGGTTGTTATTATTTACAGAATTATACTGTAAATGAAGGACTTAGATGCTGTTTTTTCGAAGTGAATGTGACAAAGTAACTAAACTAGTCATCAATGAATGAAACAATAATTTGAAGAGATTTATTGCTTCAGGGGAACTTCAGAAGCATCCTAAGAGGAAGGGACTGCTCCAATTCCAGTGGATCACAGTCTGCCTAGAGACTATGGTGTAAATTCTACAGAAAAAGCTGTTTGAAGGACTGATGCATAGACTGTGAGAGATGCAGGATTTTGGCTCTTCTCGAGGAACAGAATTAGCAGCCTCAACATAGAATCACATCTAGGATTGTAACAGAGATTACATTATCCTACAGTTCCAAGGGGGATTTAAAAAAAAGGTTTTGAAATCATCTGGATTTGATTGATAGTATTTTATTCCAGCATACAATGCAAGTCAAACATCAATTATAAAATAAATCAACTATGAGATTTCCAAGTATGTTTAACACAAGAGTAAAACCTTTGACCTACGCCATCCACGTTTTGTGTGTAGAATTTTTTTTATAATTTAAAGTTTTACAGCCAGGAACATGACATGTTTCACTGCAATTGAAAAATGACAGAGTTAAACAGAAACATTAAAACAGAAATAACCAATTTTATTAACTTTTATGTATGAGTAATTAAAGACAACGTTAATAAAAAAAATTAATTCAGAAATGTTATCGGAATTCTAAAATTAGAAACTAATTGTGGCATACGTACTTTTTTAAACAAACATCCCTTATGACTTATTTGAAAACAAAGGAAAATTAATACCCTGAACTGCAAGAGCCACAAGAGAAAAAATGTCACTCAAGTCCAGCATTAAGTCACAGCTACCCACAGCTCCATCCACTACCAAGGTTCTGACTACCACAAAGGAAATAGAGAGAAATGGTCAACTAAGCCACCTTCTTTTTTTTCTTTTCCTTCTTTTTTTAAACTAAGCAGGTCTTTTTTTCATCATTATTATTATTATTCTTTCCAGCATTTAGCCCATTCTTAGCTTGAAAAAACAACACAAATCCTCAAGAATCCCTTGTAAGAGGAGGACACTTGCAAGCGAAGCCTGAACACTACATCGAAACAAATTCTGTTCAGAATTCAGAGACATTTATCATGGCCCAATTGCAACTTGCTCACACAAAGATTACTGTTTCATCTTAAGTGTTGATGCAGCTGCAAGGTGCTGGTTAATTTTAAGAGTTTGGAGTTTAAAAAAAAGGAAAAGTTATTTTAAAAAATCATGTGGTCTAGCTTCCACCAAAATATTAATATTGCATAGCTACTTAGTTTTGTTGTGTTTTAAACATAAATTTGGTCCCTAAGCCAAGTTATTATAAAGTCTGAGATATCTTATCAAATTTTCAGGTGGCCCAATCACTTAAGTTGCATATACAAATCAAATACTTAGGCATTCTCCAGAAACAGTAACTAGAAAACACTAATCTCTTTGGTGTGGTTAAAGTACACAAAACCACCTTTTAAATCTTTCAGAGTGAAAATCCTTTATTTTTTTCCAATATGAAGATACACCAAAATAGAGCTTATAGTGACAGATTTTTGTGATGTATTTAAACCAGTCTTTAAAAAAAAAAAATTAAAAAATAAAAAAGAAGGGAAAAATAAAAAGAAAAAAAAGAAAAAAGACAACCACCTTAATATTCATTTTTATTTGTGCAGGGGTTTTTTTTTCCTGTCACATATAGCTCCTTGAACCAGCCAACAGTGGGACTGGGCGGGTATGTACAAAAAGGAAGCAGTAGTTCCAGGAAGCAAGACATCACTTTTAGTGGCAGCTACATGTTATGTGGACTTAGTTTCATCATCAAATGGGACCCTCTCTCTTCAGTGGACCCCAACATAATAGGTCAACAACCCCTGGAACCCACAGACATTCCATGTGGGTTGAAAGCTATCTAATACTGTAATGAAAGCTCTGGAAATGCCTTCGTATCATAGTCCTTGAGCAGATCACACCCATAGTATAGCCTTCCTATACGTTCTTCAAAATATCAAATACTAATCACAGGTGGCCTTCCATCTGATCCAAGAGAACTGGTTTATAGTATCTTTAAAGCAATCTGATTAAATAATAATCCCACTTCTACAGCAGCATGTTGTGTGGATGTGCAGGTAAAAGTGTGGTCTATATACCTAACAAATTCAACTGAAAAGAACTTAGAAAAAAACCAGCAAAAGTTAGCATATACACACAAAAAGCTACTGACTGAATTTATGCTATAAACGTATATAACTAGCCTCACACCAAGTTTTACCTTTGAAACCTGTAAGTAATTGAATAATATTCAGAGTTTCCCATAGGCAGTTCATACTTCAAACAAACTCTTAAATGAAACTTAGCTATTAAACCAGACAGAGGTTTATGGGGAAAAAAAAACCAACACACTGTTACCTGGACTAGAAATCCGGTCACGATATTTTGGTATATCACTGCTCAGTGTCTGAAGCATAACCCACATTGTGAATGTGAAGAGTGCTGCTAGGAAGCCATAAAATACCAGATAGAATAGTAAGATCAAACCTGTAAAGAAAAAAGCTAAAATTACTATTTTCGTTTCAGCTAATTCCATCACCTATTTTGAAAATCAAAATGGGAAATAAGCAATACGTTTGGTTTTGCCCCCCCCATCCCTTGCCACTCCTAATTGTAGTTACAAATCAATATGCCTCTACCATACATATGTATTGCACAATGCAGAACAATACGTGCAAAAACATTTTCTTTATACTTTCTGGCTCTTAAAATTTACAGGGCATTTTGGCATCTCTATTTTTAAGAGAGAAGCATTAAACAACGCTCTTTTAGGCTACATAGGAAAGCTGGCAAAGATGACTAAGCTGTCCATTAGAAAAAAAATAGTTTCACTTGTTTAAGGGAATTATAGTTTTGTATCTGGAAAGGAAGGGGTCATAGGGAAGATGAAAGAACTGAGTGAAAAGATAAAATTATTACACTGGATCCAGAAGAGGTAGGAAGCGATTGGTGCTTTAATAACATAGTTGATACTTGAGAGAACTCCACACAGAGCATTCATTCACATGTGCATCCTGTTGTGAGAGACTTCTCAAGGTGAAAATGCTTTCTGCTGCGTATTTTTAAAAACAAACCAAGCCTTCTATCCAGACTTATCCAAAGTCTTTGCCTAACACATCCACCTGCTTTACCAATCTACCTCGGGGACCCAGCAATGCTCCTGGAATTCACCAATTACATAGATGTTACTAGCTTCAACTTGACAGTTGCATAAGGAGCTCCTCAAAACCTGAGCAAACAGCCTCAAGGAAACAGCCTATTGCGACGCTGTACCTCTCTATCACTTAGCTGCAACAAATCGCTAAGCGAGAACACTACTTAGGAAAACAGCTTGAAAACTTACTGTGATGAAGTGGTTTTATTTTTTTCCCTGTTCTTCCCCCCCGCCCCATTTTTCATTATACATGCACAGACATGCACCCTGAATACACAGATCAGTTGTTTACTGAAAAGACAAGGTAACAGCAGACAGGCCAAAGTTAAAATCTTACTTTAGAAACGATAGGGACTCAGATCAGCTGCAGAGATTTTCAAATAACTTTCTGCCCTTTTTCTCAGAGGTATGATGCATAACCCTCATTTAAAAGCCTTTTAAAACTTGGAACAGCTCAATTATTTTAGTAACTAAGTTTTCAAATAAGGTTTTGTATTCTTGCATTATTTGTTTTTTGACCCTGATGGACCCATGATAGTGTATCTTATTAAAGCAAAAAAATAACAGCATACTGTTTGTTACATTTCCTTGGTTTTGTTTTCAGAAGTTCTGAGAATATGTATTGATGATTACTATTAGATTACCTTTTAAAATTTATGTTTACCTGGAGATAGTTCCCAACTAAAGATGAAGCATATATACTATATGGATGGAAGACTTACTGAAAGACATTTAAGATTCAAAGAGATTGTTTTATTAATCAAGTATACAATACTAACCCAAAAGAAGAACGTGTGATTCTGTTTTAAGACTGAACACTTGAGGACACATGCACAGACATTATCAAAAAGAATGGGATCTATACAACTATTGAGGAATTCAGATGCTTACACAGAGAGCCATCTCCAAAACCTTTCTAATTCAAAACTATAACCGGATGATGACACAAATTAAATTTTTACAAAATATTCTAGCTATAAGGCTGCTATTAGGAAGCCAAAGAGATATAACTCAGGTCAAGAAAAGCATATCAAAACCATTATGCAACACTGACACTTGATTATATGAGAGAATCAAATGCCTATTTTTCACCCTTCCACAGAAAAGGAAAAATCAAAAGCAACAATGACTATACACCAGTGATGTGTACTGTCCACTGGAAGATGACAGAAGGAGGCCTAGCCCCCGGCTCCTGTCCCAGAAACTATGCTTGCATTTTGCACTGAAATACTTTATCGTGTACCACAGCCCCCAGTAATCTATGACTGCTAAAGATGCAAGTACCCGTATTACTTCTCCTGAAAGAATTCAGCATACATAAATTAAAATAATGAGGTGGTTCCCAAATTATCTTTACCATAACGTAAGTTCTCTGCAGCAACCAGCTGAAAGTTACTGGATTTTGGTTTGGTTTTAGTTTTCAGTTTCACATGTTGGGAAAGTTACTTACCAATCTGCAATAATCTGAAAGTGATCAGCTACTTAAAATACATTTAGGAACCACTGAGATGTAAGATACAACCCAGTGACTAGAAGCTAAGTCACAAAGTACGTGAACACAAGAACAAGCTTACTCTATAATGAACAAGACAGCTAGATATCTATTGTAAACTATATCTAAGGCTATTTAGAAGCTCTTTAAGAAGCTGAAAAGAGCATATTAAAACAAACAGCAGAAATCCTAATCAACAAAAGCCATTACGGAAGTTGCATCTGTATTTGGGACACCAGCAATTTGTTTTACCTACAAGCTTACAATTGCTTTAACTGGATCCAAAACAAAACAACGATCTTCTGATTAATACCCAATGTACTTTGGGTATCACAAAA
The DNA here is from genome assembly GCF_000690835.1 of Fulmarus glacialis. Classification (NCBI taxonomy): domain Eukaryota; kingdom Metazoa; phylum Chordata; class Aves; order Procellariiformes; family Procellariidae; genus Fulmarus; species Fulmarus glacialis. Next base: position 5,819 of record NW_009199332.1, on the reverse strand, counting down.
ACAAACAAAAAAACGCCCTTACAAAACCTCCGGTCAGCTCTCATTTTGATCCCTACAAGTTAATCAATTATTGAATACACTTTCATCAAGCTGTCTAAAAAGTTTCCATCAAGTGACCAAGACATTCATCAATCAATTCCAACGGAACAGAAAAAAAGTTTTGACATTTACGACAAGACAAGCGCCTTCTGTGGCAATTAGCATAAAAGCAAGAAAGTCAGGGAAATCTTTTTCATTGAGCTATTTCAGAATACATCTGTATTTTAATTTCCAAAAGATGATGCCTAACTTCACCAGGTAAAAAACAAACAAAAAAAATCCCTGCTTACTTGTTTATTACTGATGGGCATAACAGCACCACAGTGGTGCATTTCTAAGCAGACATGGCCCTACATATAGTACTGGTTTGGGCCAATACTACCATAACATCTGCAATACCAGCCTTGGACTTCATTTTGAAGTACCCTGAAGAGCTGATCCAAGCCTGCTGCAACTCCCTCAGTCGAGGCAACGGTGCCTACCCACCTACACAGCCTCCCTACTCCAGCACGGAAGGGGGCTGCTGGGGTCCCCCTCCCCTGCCAAGAGCTGCAGTGGGGCAGAACTGCTACATGTAGGCAGACCCTTGGGGGGCCCTCATGCCCACAGAGGGAACGCCAATACTGGGGAAAATCAGAGGGACCCCAATGTCTAAAACACAGTGATTGACTCCGTGGTGGAGACTGCAGTGGCAACAGTCCCTTATGGAGTCCTCTTCCCTCCCAGCAAAATCATATCCACCGGGGCTGCAGCAGTAACAAGGCTAGAAAGACTGTTTCTATTCACAGCCCTGAAACTCCACTAACCTCCCCCAGTCCAGCAAAGCGCACATGCGCACACACAAAGATTATTTTTAATCTTTATTTTAATATAGCTTGTACATGCACTGCAGAACACTGACCACTAGACTAAACTGCCCCATTTATGCTACTCTGCCACATTAAAAAGAGGCTAGAAACAAACAACAAAAAAACCCTCTGCAACTTCCAACAGCCCCAAACTGAGAAAGTTGCTCTTTGTGAGCCTATTAGTATTAATTATCCTAAGCTAATCACAGTGAACAAGCCATAACCTGTCAAGAAGCTCTGCCAAAATAACTTCACATAACACTGGATTTCTTGTCAGGAAACAAGATGTACCCAAGTAACAGTGGAAAGCTATCCTCCACATTTACTCCAAGGAAAGTACAGCTACCACATCTAACATGCAACTCAATTCAATTGTTGCAGAACATCTTGCTACACCAAACCCTTCGAGTCTCTCAGTCTTTGACACTAAAACTATCACACAAGGAAAACTGTCAAAACCAAAATTCCGCATTGCAACTTACCTAGTTGGGTTTTTTGTTTTGTTTTGTTTTTTTCTTTTTGCAGGGCATCACAGTACCAAAAACCCTTCATATCCTAACCACGTGGATAAGCAATAGTCAAATCTGGAAAACTACTATTTCTGAAGCAACATGTTGGTGCCATCATTAGTTGGAGTTCATTTGCAGGGATCAAAATACTTCTCCACTATGAAAATTAGAATTTCTGACTCTGGTGAATGCAAGATATCACATACCTGGCCATCATTTCCATGATGAATACAAGCTTTCCAAACCTTACATGGCAAAAGTGATAAAAAGCTGTCAATCTGGCATAAACCAGATTGGCAGATCTACCTGCATGTAATACATGGGTAGATATATACAGGTATCAATATAAACACTCTCACAACAGACACGGAAGCAACTATTCAACGTTACCTGCAACAACGAAAATGAAATGCTGTCTTTATGGTTTGTTGGATTCCATGACACATTGATCCTATCACCTGTATGATCATTCTTCAGTATCTTTAATTAGTGGGATTTAAATACCTAAGTAATGTTACTAGTGACTACCACCAATGCCAGCAACATCAAGAAGGACTTTTGGTCCACCTGCAGATGGATTTCCTTGCCTTAAGCTAACATAACTATACATATTAGATAAGCACTAATCATGTTTCAACTTTATTCCCTAGACACTCACGAATTACTGCTTTCCAAATTTTGGGGATTGTAGGGGGAGAGAGAAGAAGAAAGAGGGAAGGAAGACTTCAGGAAGAAATAAAACCTCACTCCTGTGTTACAGTTTATTTCACAATAAGCCAGAGATCCACATACAATATGGCTAAGCGCTTCAGGAGACAATAAAAGTTGTCCAGTGCAACACTTGCAAAGAATCACAAAAGCCAGTGCTTAATGTCATGATTAAGTATTTACAACACAAAAAAACCCCAAACCCCCAAAATACCCTCACTGTACCACCAGAGTTTACTGATACCTGCAACACGAGAAAGCAAGCCTTCTTTCTTCAGAGCGATCTGTGTCATGGAAAATAAAATATTCTGATTTCCCAAATACTCACGGGAAAAGTTTAGTAAGATTTTGACTGCAGTCATATTCCTGGCTGTGCAGGAATTTTTACATGAATTGTCCATCTGCCACAACACGAAAAAAGAGCACCGTGTCTCTCTCTCCAATTCACAACTTGGATGTGTAAGTGCTTCTACTGCAATGGCAGACAGTGATGCCAGAACGTTTAATACTACACTACCCATGAAGAAAGTTATATTGCAACAAAACCCTCCTCAAAACACTGATAAATAACACAGAAGAATCAAGTCAGAAAAGCAGTTAAAACTTTGACAATACTGTATGTCCCAGCAAGAACTCAGTGAAGACTAAACAGAAGCAAAACTGGATCTTTTGTTACAGTGACTGACAAGACTGTATATCCATTGACATGGTGGAAAGCTTTCCTAAAAATAAGGTATTAGGTTTTCTCGGCGGTGGTGGGGTTTTGTTTGTTTCTTTAATTTCAAGCACATATTTGTGCACTGAAGGATACAGCTAAGCATTCAAAAGAATATTCAGTAGGTCCAAATTCCTATGTACTTCAAGACAATGCCAGCCCTACCTCGAACACCTTGACACAACTAGCTTTACAGAAAGTCTTAAACAGGCTTGACATGACATCTAGTGTGACCATAAATTAAGTACTGCTAGACTCTATATTACCTTTTTTTTTTTGGCACAAATTGTTTTTCTATAACCTTGTGTAAAAAGAGTTTACTGTCTATATTGTAAGATTATGCACACATTTGAGTGTGTAGTGAGCAGCCCATTGCAACACTTCCATGATGATCTCACTCTGTTCTTGCTATAATTCTAGGCAGGCACAGCACCTTGTTATTACAGGCAGAGCCAGATGCTAATCTTCCTTTTACTTACGGGAAGGCCCCACATGGCAGTCTTCCAAGTTCTCCTTTCTTTGCCCTACCTGATTACACCCTGTGTGGAACCCCAGAATCGACCTTCCTTCCCATCACCTCTGCGAGGACTATTAGTGCCCATTATGCCTTGTTGCTCAGAACACCACTAACTCATCAACAGTTTTTTCCAGTATTTTCTGTCTCTTTAATATAACAAATGATTATGCCAGGTAATTAAAAATGTAAGGGTTTTGGTGAGGGTTTTTTGTTAGATTTGGATATCAATTTGTGAAAGATTCAAACTGAATTATCCCTCAAGTCTGCAAAAGATAAAGTAAAAATCTCTCATTTTTTACAGCAAGAGAAGACTCGGTACAGGATTTTTACCAAACTGTGAAAGGCAACTCTCTACCACACTCTAATAGGCAACTTAACTCTGTTACGTGACAAATGAGTATAGGAGCTGCTTGTGTTTATCTTTTTACAAATCCTGGTGTAGAAGTGGCAGATAAAGATGAGTACTCCAATGCCATAGCGCTCAGATTCACAGAGAATCACTGCCTTGCAGTTACAATTTACATAAGCCCCCAGGACTGCCTCAGACTAGGGCAAGACATGCACATAATGTGAATAATTATTTAACAGTTTCTCTGCTGCTTCTGTCTTATTTCTGTGAGGAAACTGTCTTGAGACAAGAGAAATACGCATGGAAGAATGAGAGCCAACTGAATTCTTATCATGCTGCCCCTGGAGACACCACAGCCGAGTGGACTGGCAACCACAGCTCTCTTCTCCTACCTCCCTGCCTTTCAGAGGGGAGACCGGCAACAGAAAAGAAACAATAGTCAGTGAGACTGCTCTAAGCTCACACCAGTACTGCAAAGGCAGAAGTGACACCAAATCCTGCATATTCTTCTGTGCCAACAAAGCCACTCAATTAGTGTTCTGCAATTAAAAAATAAAAACCAAACAGAAAGCCACACACCACCCCCTAAAAGAGCCAAAGACTGTAATTTATTTAATATGTATAATTAAATTAAATAAGCACAGTATGTTAATGACAAAATGCTAGGAGAAATAAATATTGACAAAAAAAATACACTGCCTATTTATAGCGCTGCTGAACAGTCACCTCTTAATGTCCAGGCTAAGGAACAGGCATATAGCACTAACCACATACCAATCACCTAAACCACTTAAGAAAACTTATTAATGAAGTAAAATTATTCAAACTGCTATCTAAGCCTATACATACTTTCTCAATATGGAAAAACATCTTTCATCAAAGGAGCTGGCCGTAGAAACTCAATTACCAACTAAGTAGTACCAATTTCAAGCATTATCTATTGGGCTTGCACTAGCACAGACTAGTAACATTATAAGTGACTTATCCTACTAGATAAGGTTTAAACAGAAAAGGTTGTTTCAACTTCACTTTTTTGAAAAAGTTACGAGTTATTTCTAATATGCCCACAGTATTTGCGCTCATCAGATTCATGACACAGACAGACTTCTGCAATCCATACACCCATTCATCCAGCCCACGCACTTCAGGAAACCTGCCTGTACAGAAAGATCACTAGACAAGGGCATAGTGGAAATTTCCTTTCCTTTGCTATTCAACTGGCAGAGTAGCTTGCAAGCTCTTATTTCCATCTCAATGGAGGAGAACTCATGACAGAGCTAGGGCCCTCTCTTGACAGACAGGAGACATTGGCACCGTAAAGAAAGCACACCCCATGCATAGTCTGCTTAAGGCTCCTCCTCACTATTTCAACATTAGTATTCATTGAGATTGTGTCAAGGCCAAGGATGTATTGGCCTGTTCCTCTACGCCACGCTGAGATTCTTGTTGGTTTTGTAAGCACAACTATTAAGTATCCCAACTACATCCAAGTTTTGGGAGGAGACGCAGCATTTTCTGAAGTCAGTAAATATGTCCCATGAGGACTGAAGAAACATCCTAATATTAAGCATTTATACAACTGTTCAATATGAAAAAACAGACTCAGAAAATCCAAATATTTTTATTGGAAGCAACAAGATTATGATAACATGCTTTCCAGCTCAGAGGAAAGCAATGGGAAGACTACCTGAAAGTAGGAAAACAAACACTGCCTTCACAAGCTTTACTGGAGAACCTTCATTTAAAAGCTTCATTTAAGAAAAATAAAAGGCCCGGAAGCCCTACATTCGAACAAATTTAGCACAATGACGCACAATGACACACAACGATCATTCTTTTGTAGACTATCTGGAATCGGGGCTCATAAACTTTTTGGGTTTGGGGTTTTTTTTCCCCTCTCTCATCCGCAGCTGACGTCTAGAAGCGCAAAGGCAATTCGCGCTCATTCATTCTCGATTTCCTGCGATGCTGGAGAGCGGGGGGGCGGCAAGGAATGGATGGAGAGGAGCGGCTGCACTGATATGCACGCAGGCTGCCATCAGCTGGGAGAGATACGCGCGGGGCGTGAGCCGGCCCCACACCTCCACGGCGGAAGCCCGTCACAGCCGCACCGAGGCGGCCCCCGGAGTCCCCC
>NW_009199331.1:0-3961 GCF_000690835.1 Fulmarus glacialis | reverse complement strand
TATATATATGATATATATATTATATACAGCTGACAGCAGCTGTAGACGGACAAGTTCAAGGTACTGTCTATTTGTCTGCTTCCTGATTGAACAAGCCTCCTCTCTTGTCTTTGAGATTTCCACTAGACTTCTAAAAATATGTAAACAAGTATACTACATGTATGTGCATGAGAGAAAAATAGGCAGGTAGGGTTAGATTTCATTTTGGTTTTATTTTACATTTAAGACTGCAAGTGGGAGAAGCTTGGAAAGAGATGGAACACCTGAGGATATTTAACTGCCAGCACACCAGAGCACAAACATGTCAAATAGGTATGAGAAAAGTGCCAAGTCTCACTTTCACACAGCCATTAGTGTCTCTGCATTTGATATAAAGAGGTTTCTTTAATTTCTTTGTATCAAGTTGAGTTGTGAAAACAACTGCTTTGTGGCAAATGCACAAAATGCCGATTAATCCAAAAAGGATCGGCTTTTGGTGTTTGACAGTCATATTGAGAAGACAAAATGATGTGGAGACAGACTACAGAGTGTCAAGGAACAGTAAGAGCAGGACTGCTCCCTAAGGGAAGGCAAGTCTGGACCCCAGGACGCCCAAAACACAGGCTGAGCAATGCCCTCCCACCTACAGCACCCGAGGCAGGCACGCAAAGCAGTGACACAACAGTCCTACTGACCCCTCCGTGATCATCAGGCGAGACACAGTAAGAGGCCAGGGTCCACCGAGGGATTCCATGTGGCACTTCAGAAACAGGACTAGGACAGACACCCCTAGGACACAGCTCAGGCAGAACCAAAGGCACCAGCCTGAGCTTAAATAGAACCCTTGGTCAGAAGACATGGGTGGAAGCCCCAAGTGAGACTGCTCAGGGCAACAACGACCTATTTGTGCTCTCGGCGCCCTGATGCAGAGAAATATCAACGGATTCCTGAACAGAAGGATTCACTAACCCTGACAAAACTACCAATTTACGGTAAGTGTACTAATTCTAACTCTGCAACTGTTACGCTTCATGTTTCTGGGCAATGTCTCCTTTTTCAGAGCACACAGCCCAGGGAAATAAGAACACTGAAGGGTTTAAAAACTCCATACACATATGGAAAGACTTGTTTTGGTAACACAGGGAGCTCCACTAACAGCAGTGGGTTTGAGCTTTATCTCCTCCTGCATGGCAACTCCATTACCCACCCACGCTTTCCTGGAGTTCGTATCATGTAGAAACTGCTCCAGTCCCTCTGACAGAGGACTGTGCAAAGGTTAGAGTTAATTTCATTACATCGTTGTTAAATTGTATGGTAGCAGAGAGAATTTCCCCTCTACTACGTATTAATATCCTGCTTCTTAAAAGACATAACAAAGTTTGTTTAGTCATAAAGAAGCCTAGCTTATTAAACTATTTCTTTCTGGGTAATGTTCAGCGACAGTCATACCACTCAGCAATACGTAATCAACTGAATAGTGTACAACTATGCATAACAGTTAGGTTAATCTCCTTACTTAAAGATGTTCTGATTGCGTCATCCTTGTCCACAGCTGAGCAATACCTTACTCCCAAGAATGGCTCAACTTAAGTCAATAAGCTGAAAGAAGTACAATACTCAAGCTCGAAAGAATGATAAATCAGAGCCTGGATGCTTTCACATACTCTAGGATCTTAACTGGACTGGCAACTGTAGTAATTAATTTCGCTCAAGAAATACAAAGAAGTACTACACCACTAGATAAGCAATTTGTATTGACTGAATCCTACTGGGTTTATTGCCTGTTCACTTACTGACCTAACCGTTTCTGGTATGCAGTACTTTTAATATATTAGGAAGATACATTGAATTCAACTCAGCTACTTATATTAATAAAGTAAGCACTTATTCTTGTATTAAAGGACATGTTTGTAAATTTAATGCTATTGTTTGCATCTCGTCAATAATCTGTTGAAGACCTCTTGCAAAAACTTGGAAGACGCCTAGCTGTATAAATCCAAGTCATCCCATAAAGTCTCCATGATAATCCAAATGAGGAAAAGATGTTTAAATTGTTTCTGAGATCAGCACAACATAGGAATCCCATGAAGGTATCACTATCACCAAAGTACCAAAGTACAGACGCTTCTGAAATACCACAACTGCACAAAAAACTAAGAACGTCCAGTTATCTTTGTAACCACGGTTTTACCATAATACACAATAAACCACACTGCTGTTCAGAAACTCTCTATTCTATTGGGCAAATACTCCACATTTTTTTAAAATACCCATTAATAGAGATAGTCACCACGGTGCAATAAAAATAGTATATGTCTTTAACACTGTCTAGGTACATATTTATATTATATCCTATTGCAGTCAATAATGTGCATTTAAAGTCTCCAAAGTACAGACTATGAAAATGTGTATTTAAACAGTTCTGAAATGCATATTTACATAATTGACTGTAATTTATCTAGAAAGCTACTGTAAACCTTTGTGTTCACTCTCACACAGTTCTATAGGGATCTTTATTTTTTCTCTAATATTGTAATTTAATACGCATAACAAAAAGTTAGGATTATCAGTCCTATGTTTGCTAAAGTTTTGGGGCACAACTTTCTATTGACTTCTTTAGAGATAAACTTGAGTTAAAATCTTGCAATGACAAAAAGATAAAATGACAAAACAAATTTGTATTGCATTTCTAATTCTTTCCTGATACCATACTGATTGTTCAGTGAATTATGATATATACTTTATGTCTTATCTATTCCACGAAAACAAACTCAAGAACATTCAACATGATCATGAACTTCCTGACTGTCTTATCTATTCCACGAAAACAAACTCATTATAAGAACATTCAACATGATCATGAACGTCCTGACTACAAATAATAAATATGACATACAGCTCAGAGTATGCAGACACATCTCCACATTAGACACCTGATTTAGAGCCCAATTCTGCTCTGGGAAGAAACGTTCCTCATAGTTTGAGATATCAGAAAACTAGCTCACATACACAAAGTGTGATGGTCTTGTATGTGTCCCCTACTGTATTCATTTTATGTTTATGAAGTCAAGAGAGAAACAGCAGCCACATAAATGGCCTAAAATTGCTTTGTCACCTTCACCTCAACCAAAGTACATACTGCAGTATCTTCATTTTTTCCAAGTCACCCTTTCGCAAGTATTTTAAGTATTGTGCTTATTAAACCTACTTTTCAATAAATCTACAATGTGATTGCATAAACCTTCTCTGTTTTGTTTATACTTTCCAATAACTTATGATTCCATCATCAACTTCCATCACATCTGCTAGAAGAGTGGGTATGTGTTAAGATAATTTTACATTTTGTGAAAAGCAGCCAAAGGCACAGAAAGACTACCCTGTACACGCCTTGAGGCATGAAAGGTTAAGCAAACACCATATTAGACCGCAGAGAATCAAAGATGGGGGGAGGGAAAGTTACTGTCTAAATGTCCCCCAAAACTTGATTGACTTTGACAACAAACTCAATCAGTCACAAGACATGAGCATAGGAAACCTGGGTTCCTGAGTTCTGGTACTCATGGAGTTTACTTTTTTAATGGAAAAATTTGGAACAGATAATCCAATTCAATTTAATTACCTACTGTTCAGAACCTCATCACAATTTAAAGTCAACACACCACCTTCTCCTTCATGTAGTTATTACCCAGGCAAATTAGAGGGATGGTATAAGAATTTTAGTCATCTAAACAACTTGGGACAATAGGTGCTTGCTACAAATACAAAAGCGGTATACAAATCATAGAATGCTTTGGGTTGGAAGGGATCTTTAAAGATCATCTAGTCCAACGCCCCCTGCCACAGGCAGGGACATCTTGCACTAGATCAGGTTGCTCAGAGTCCCGTCCAACCTGACCTTGAACACCTTCAGTGATGGGGCATTCATGACTTCTCTGGATAACCTGTTCCAGCACCTCATCACCCTCATCATAAAAAATTTCTT
>NW_009199330.1:48872-52231 GCF_000690835.1 Fulmarus glacialis | reverse complement strand
AGCTGAAATAGTCTAGTCTATTCTATTTTAAACAGCAGGATGCACAGGCAACAAAAGCATGAAGCAAGCGTTTCAAGTTTGCTGTGTCAACTCAGAGCTCTGGGACAAGAAGTTCCGTCCAGACAAGTAGGCCTTGCTGACTTAACCTTCCACAGATGATTCAGAAACTCTGACTGATGAAAATATCACTGGTGGTATTGTACATTTTTTGTACTTGGCTTCCTTCTCTGCCCACCTCTTTGGAAAGGACTGATTTGCTCCTACATTTCACTACAAGCTCATGCATCCCTTTTCGCTGGTGGTGCCAACCAAGTCCCTCAAACAATGCTGTTGCATTTGACCTTCAGAGTCCATGAGTCAAACATTATGCTGTGACCAACTCAGTCTGCCATGCACGGGCACATCAGTGATGAGGTTACCCAGACTGCCAGCCAACCATACGACTACAGCATCCTAAATAGCTTCCAAATCAAATCAAGGGTAATAATATATTGGTGACTTGAGAGAGAAAAGCCTTTTGTCTCTGAACAAATTTATTTCTCTCTGAAATTAAGACCTTCTGATTTCAATTTCACCTCCTCTGCTGCTGCTGAAATGAAGCTGCTAAAAGCACAGATGACGTGCAGCAATGTCCTCTTTGGGCTAAACAAAACTTCATAATAAACAGATGGAAGGACTTGGCACAGCTCATTCCTTGGGCAACCTGAAATAGGAGAGCATTTTCCTTTGTCCATTTTCTTCTATCTCAGATAACATCTGGCTCAGTCAGGCAGATCTTACTGCAGAGATACATTTCCTTGCTGCAGGCCGAACAGGCCCTTGACAGGAACTACATGAATACACACTTTTGTGCTATCAAACAACACTACAGCAAGCGTGCTTTTGTGGGCAACGTGGAAAACATATGGCCACATATGAATGGCGTGCGAGAGGGTGGAAATGAGATGGTACACCATATAAACAATGAAGTTGTGAGCTGGGTCCATACTCTATATCTCTGCTATAAAGAAAAACACTTGCTAAGTTATATATAATATGCTAAGAATAGTTGGGAGGGAGAACTCCTCTAATTGCCTAGCACATGCCTCTTCAGCGTGGATCTAGGGTACCAGAAAGGTTTTGCTTGTAAGATTCCTAGAGGCTTTTTAATGTGTCTACACATGCACAGACAAAACACAGTTACCTGTGAAATGCTTAAAGCAGGACTGGCATGGTGTACACACCTGCTGCATTTATACAGTTTGCTATGGCGGCAGTTTTACAGTAAGAGGCAACGAGGTGCCTTTCAGAAAGGTGGCCATGTAGACAGAAAGATGAGCTCACCCAGAAAAAGCATTGGGAACTGCATGCCCTCCTGAACAACCCAGGAATTAATCGATTTTCAGGCCTAGATCAGTAAGCAGTTCTGTGCATAGCAGCAAATGACAGACATACAAACTGGAAAATATTCTTCACAGTCTTAGTTCAGCCTGCCGTGAAAAGGGAAAAACAAATCAAAAAGAGACATCAGAACAAAAACTTATTAGAAACCTCCTCAGGCAAGGAATATGGCAAGGACTAAAAGCTTTGATGGCATTTAGACTCCTGGCTACACAAATCTCTTCTAAAATAAAGCAGTCTCTAGAATAGATAGTCAGATCAGACAATGACAGATCAGTAGTTATAAGTTCATGATCTTTCAGATGAGACATAAAACCGGGTTCTGACCTTGTGTGATCATTAAAGATCTCATAACACTTTTTGCAAAAAGAGGGTTGTTAATCCCACCGGTCTGGAAACAATCCAATTTAGGTAACTACCTAAATCAATCTTACAGATTCACCTAAGTACAGTACTCTCCTCTGTTCTCCAGGCTAAAATAGCATGTGGCATTTCTGTGTGCTGTAATACGTGACTAAAAGAGTCCTCCCTATATCAGCATTAGGTGAAGCAGTCTTTGTATATGCACTCACTGCCACTCCTACAAGAGGGTTATGAACCTTAACGTTTGCTGAGGAACTTGGAGATGCATAGTACAACAGATAAGAAATTTATTATGGTGTTCAACACGGTTCAATTTTCATGAAACCCCTTCCACACTAGAGTAGTTAGAAATTAGAGCTTCCCAAATTTTGAGTGCTAACAGATAAACTACAAATGCAGAAGAGTAGAATGCTTATGCCGTTGCCACTGAATAAGCCTATTGGACAATATTCAAGGAGAGACAGGGACAAGACTGGGACAGCATCGGGACAGCTTGATATTGCCTGAATTATGGTCACTGAGCACATCGATGGTCAGCAGGTGAAACTATAGGTGATTCAAACCAGTAAATTTTCAAAACATAAGGATAGGGCTCTTTGATAGGTATTAAAGGAAAACACACAGGTTCATCCTAAGCACAACTTCCAGCTTCCACCCAGAATGACTCATAAGCATGTCTCATTTTCAAAACTTTTTTACAAATAGCATCACCAGGGGTCCCAAAACCCTCGGGGTTCATGCAATATGGAAATCCATAGGGGTGAATGAGAGAGCAGACGAAACCAAACAACAGAAGCATCAATTGTGCTATTCAGTAAGGAGTTAGTCTCCCAACGTAGTCAGTAATTATCTCTTAGAGGAATAAAGCAGCAATAAAATCCTGAAGGCACACACAGCTTGAGCTACAGAAGACATGAAATATGGATGTAGTAAAATAGCGTGGAATTTTTACTTTAATGAAAATGTAAGAGGACAATCACATCTGTCACCAGAAAGATTAAGCTTTGGGAGATATAGTGTCTTAACATGAACATGCCTGCACACACATAAAAGAAGAACGCCTGGGTCAGGGTGTGCCTCTGGACACTAACAGCGAAGGCTGATTTTGAATTGAGCTCTCCATTCACAACTATCTGTCAAGGCAAGTATGTTATTATTTTGCAGCTAGATGAAAAGGAGAGCTCGTTATCAAAGAAGCACTCAATTATGGTTACTTACAGCACTTACCTCTCATGATCCGTTGCCGTTACTAAACAGAGGCCATGATTCCCTTCCCGTTAAAATCTAAGAATAGATTCCCTGCGGAAAAGATCAAGGCTAATCTGCAGGTGATTTCAGAGGTGTTCTCACCTGCATCCTCCCAAAGCAGAACATCCAGGTTTTCTTCACCAGGAAAGCCTACTAGGTTACCATTTTCCTGGTCTTCACTATCTATTTACCTCAATAGTCTCACTACCTAACCAAAAGCCAAACACAAAAAAAGGATCCAAGAACAAGTAGTTTCTCATGGTGAAGCTTGCTTCTTTGATGAGCCTGCAGAATAAAAGCACGTGACAGGGTTTTTTTTAACACATTCCTAGTAAAACATTGTGCACTGAAGTCAAGAGAGCACAACC
>NW_009199330.1:42307-48854 GCF_000690835.1 Fulmarus glacialis | reverse complement strand
TTCCTGTTCCTCTCACACTGGGAGCAAAGCTGGCAAGCCAAAAAGGCACCAGTGAAGTTTAGCTTGCATTACACCGTAAGGAGACTGTGGGAGCATTTTCCAGTTACCGATTTAGTACAATTTGTTGGAACAATATGGGGTTACCAAAAAAGAAGCCTGAATGAACTAAACCACAAACTACATTTATCACACTTTAAGAACCTTGTTCCTATAACAATTAATTCTTCATAAGTAGTCTGTTGAGGATGAACCAGAAAGTAAGAATTCATCTTTGGGTACAATTTTGAAGTGTCACATTTAAATTCACTGTAGCATGAGAACAAAATGGAAACATCAGAAAACTGGGAACACCTTTCACGTCAGAACAGCTGTTAGCCCAGTAATTAGGGTCTCCCACATCACAAGAGATTACCCTAACCTCAGGCTATTGGTCTTTCTGGGGTGCATCATATTTTCTCTCTAGTTTAGACCAGAAACTGCATTCTGGAAAATGTTCCTGGCAAGGGTTTAGTATGACTATAAAATTGCATTTTCTGTTTAAATAAAGGCCAAGAATTCCATGCTAGCTATAGCCTTATTGCTTCTTTCTTCCATCTGCAGCTAGCTATAGAAATGACCAAAATAAATAGCTACAGAAAGCAGTAAGCAAAGATTGTTGGTTCAAAGGGAAAGCTAAGTTGCAAAAATAGAGAATAGTTTCTTAACCTTAAGAGTATCTTGGTAGCAGAAGAGACTCATACAAGGAGACAAACAATTTATTGTCCCTAAGACAATATTGGTAATTACATACTAATTCTAGAGGAGGTCTGCAAAATGCACATGGGCATACCTGCTAACTTTTCCAACAGTGCAATGCTGGGCCTTCATGGCACCAGTGCACACAGAGAATGAAACTGTTTGACTCATGATGCACATGCACAGCCACTGCTGAATAAAAATACCCAAGTTCTGCATCCTATTTTTAGCTTGCAAATTGTACTGTTACAAGAAAGATAAGCCCCCTCACCACCACCAAAATTTGAGCTTCAGAGATGGCTATAAAATCTAAAACTTGCTGATAAGAGCTCATTGCAAAGAAGCATGGTCAGTAAGCCCACACACACTCTCCTCCATTAATATTTTAAGTGTTCACAAAACAGTACCAAAGAGAGAGACGGACACATGAAGAAGTATACTTTACATCCCCTTTCCTCCCACTCCTTTTCACAGTGGACAGACAGGAGGAGAGCAATGGCAGCTCCTGCCCAAATAATTTCATTGATCCCAACTTGATCAATCTTACAGCAGACAGTACCAAGAGGAACAAAAATAAGCCACCATCTGTAGCATCTTCTGGGTGGCAGCTGACACTCATGTCAGAGACAAGAGACGCACGATGCTTTAGCAGAAACTTTTGTATCATTCTAAATTTATTTTTGATAATTTATATTGAAAGAAATATTGATGCGAAGGAGTAGTAACTTGCTTTTTTGTGAAGGATGCTAACAACATATCTTCACAGTTGCACGGCACCCTTGCATGGCTGTCATTGTATTGTCACGGTGTGACACAAACCAACCTCCCTCCGAAACTACAATTCACTACTGGCAACACGATACCTGAAGCTACTTCAGAGCTCTTCGCATTTCCTGCTGCTCTGAAGAGATGAAAGAGCCACCCTGAACATGCACAGTGAGGGAAGCTGCTAACAAAAGCCCACACGCACTGAGGAAGCCTAGAATATCATTTTGGAGATGTGCTCATTGATTTTGTGAGGCAAAAGTTTACCGTGGTGGAAGTGATAATTGTGAAGAAAAGTCACTTGATATACAAGTACCAGTCTTCCTTTCAGCAGACAGATCCAATAGATTAACTGCTAAAGTGTCGTCAAATATCTGACAGATCAGACCCAAACGGCGTGGTGTGCTTACACCACCTACGCAGCAGGCAATCCGAGTCTTAAAAGTAAAGTTACAGCCTTCTTTGCCATAAAGTTTCCAAATGGGCATGTCGCACACGTTATTTATGGACATCTGCCCAGACCTTCAGATGAACACACCGAGAGACACGAGCTTCCACCTCAAACTCAGCAGCGGCATCTCAGTTCTCCAGTTTAACTACTGAATTACTGATTGCTTCCTCAAACAGCCAAAAGAGTGAGAAAAGACAACAGAGAAGAACAAGGAGTTACTATGATGGGGGAAAATTAAAAATAAAAAGGCAGACAGAGAGGGGGAGGGAAGGAGAGCCTAGTGAAGGACTACAGGGACAAGGAAGAAAACACAAGGGGAGTAGAGTGGGAGGGGGACACTGTGTAGAGAGAGGGGGAACCACAAACCTCACCTCGATGTGAGAGACCCAGAAACAACGGCACCCAAAAGCTGAGCCACCCTCCGCATTCACCAGCTCGCTCAATCCTTCCCTTTGCCCCTTCCCAAAGGCCTCAGACCAGTCACTATGGTCAGGGAGCGAGGTTGTGCTGTGGCAGGACCTCCAGCACCTGCTTTCCCGCTCCCCCATCCCCTCAGCTACCACCAGGATTGGGCTTCTCCTGCCTCCCGCCTCTACACCAAGCGGCCGGAGGAGCCCAGGGCCTGCCAGAGCCCCCTCAGTGCACCCCAGGGCCCCACGAACCACCCCAAAGTGAGGCCTCACTGAGCACAGGGCTGAGGACTCAGGCAACCCTCCCTCCTTGCTTGGGGGAAGCGTGAGGCAACCATCAGTGTAGCCCCAAAAACACAGCAATCACCTCAGCCGGGCAAAAGCCTCAACCCCAGAGGAACACATCAGCCCTGGCCCTAGCACAGGAAACACACGGTTTAACACTGCCAACCTGATCTGTGGCCTCAACAGCCCCTGCCAGCCACCCGGCGCTCCGGAAAAGCAGATAAAATGGACGAAACGCAGCATTTTCCTCCTGTCGATGCTGCTGCTGGCCCCTCCACAAGCTCTCTGAGGGCTGGTGCTGGGCCCAGCTGTCCCTCGTTACCCGCCCAGCCCCACAGCTGCCACCCCTCAGGACCAGCTCCCAGCACCCAGATTGTTCCAGAAAACTTCCTTCCAGCCTTAGCAATCAGCTAATGCACCAGCCTCATACACTGTCACACATGTGGCTGTGCTTTGACATCAGTAGTATTTTTATGTCACACAAGCTCCCTTTTTGTTGTGGCCAGGACAAGCTGCTGCTTCATAACGAGCATTAACATCAGTGGTCTGGTTTGTCATCCATGTTAGATTGGGGCAGGGGGACACAGGGTAGATGCCCCTGGCCTTCCTCCTATATCTTGGACTTTGTTATGATGTCCATATGCAGTACTTTCTGGAAACATCCATTGCCCTGACCGGACTTAGGAGCTGGTTGCTCAACAGACAACAGAGTACTGCAAAAAAGTTGCCCAGGAGCAGGATAAAGGATATTGCTCTGGAACCACAAGCATCTGCTGGTATCTGCTAGTTATGCCCCAGCAGAAAATAAAGAACCCGAAGATGGGCCAGGTGTCACTCTGTCCCACATGTCCTTTGTTAGTAACCTGCACACAGCTATTGCTTAGGGTCAGGGTTGGCTGGAGGCTCACCGTGACACTGCTGGTGCAGCGTCTGGTCCTTTTGCACAATGTGTCTTCAGCTGTGTTGAATTGGAGCTCTTCATGCTCATCTTTGGGCTGGGGCTGGCCAGAAATCCACATACAGCATTTTTGCAACAGCTGTTTCGAGAATCAAGATTACCACAAAAAAAGGGAGGGAGGGGAGCACACAGTGGCCATTTCACCCCTGCATACAACCACCACTCATCATGCAGAACAGCAGCAGTTCTGAGAGCATGTCTTCACAGCACATTCTCCATTCAAAGGGGGAAAAAAAAAGCCAGTTTTTAAGAACTAGGGCAAAGGCCAGTAAATTACCATAAAGTTATTTATACAAGGGATATCAGAGGGCCAGCTCTGTGAATTGAGAGCTTATATAAGCTTCTGTAAGCTGAAAGAAAACATGTTTTGCCCCCAAATTTGATTATCAGCTGGAGGCAGCACCACTTCATTGATGAGATTTCCAAGGAGAACTTTGCAGAACTAGGAAGGAGCAAAAGCGAGGATTAACATGCCTTTCTGCTCTACTTTCTGTCTGGCACCAAAAGAAATGCATTTGTCTGACCCATACTACATTTATACACCCACATCTTATGGCTTGTTCTATCTGTCTATGACTTCATCAGCAAAACGTGTTTAGAGTTTGCCTGATATTAAGTGGCCAGACAGAATGCATTAGTCTAGAAATGGATTATTAAATTCCACTATCAAACAATAAATAGAGTGGAATGCAAGTGCTTTAATCATATAATGCTTCACATGTACTTTACTGTTAAAACCCCATACAGTGGGGTTTCAGTCCTATTTTGATTTCTTCCTTGCCTAACTCTTTACTTTCTTCTGCCAGGCTTTGTTCTAGCCCAGTGTGTAGTACAGCTAGTTACTGAGTTGCCTACATGTTCTTTGGGAACTGCCCCTGCTCAAGGTGGGCCAAGTCACCAGACAGGGATCCTAAACCCAGGGAATTCAAACCACTCACGCAGTCAAAGGATCACTAATCAACTCCATTTCTTCTAGGTGGAAAAGCACATGCTTCCAACCTGATGGGAAGACTCTTCCCGTTCAAAATGCAAAGAAAGATTCAGTAGAATGCAGAAAACTGCTGCCATTAAAGTTATGGGATGCAAAACTGTGACAGCCCCACCATCTTACCTGCCAACTCAACAGCAATACTAGAAGGATTATCTTCAATTCATCTCCAGTCCAATCAACCACTTGTTTTTAAAATCACATTGTTGCTGCCTTCCAGCACAGCCCCTGCTGAATTTGTCCCAATACAGATTCCCGCTGTTCCTACATGGGATAACATCAGTAACTTGGAGAAACCAAGCATTTTCTAGCCACAAAGGACCAGAAGATAGTTTTTTTCTTTCTAAGAATTAAAAGAGAGCATCTGTGGGGATTTTTTTTATTTGGTTGTTGGTGGTTTTTTTGTCTTCTGATCAGAGCTATCAGACAACATATGCTGTTCTGAGTTAGAACCACTTCAACCCCAGAAACCTATTTGTGGCTCTTACTTCAGCAGAATTATTTTCTTCTCAAAGAAATCTTAAGCTTTTGATAAGGAGTTAAGAAGTCACATCAGTTTTTGGGACGGTTTTCATTTTCTTCATCTCCTCACTTACTCTAATCAGGATTAAACTGGATTAACAGAATTGGCACACTTTGGGCCTGCTTCAGACTGCATTCAGTTTAAGTTTTAAGCTTCCATTCACTCTACGAGGATTTTTCCAAAATGCACCTGCTGGCAAAGCACTAAATAATTCTTGGCAACCAATCGCATCAAAAATTATTTAATCCTCCACACTTTCTCCAAAAGTATATGCAAAAATAAAAAATGCAGAAAATTCAAACCAGGTTTAAGGGTTGGTTGTTTTTTGGTTTTGTTTTTAAGTCCCAGTCACACTGAAGCTGAGAAAGTTTGCATTTAAACTAGATAAAGCAATGCCCTCTAGTGTTCTGCAGAGAAATCTGGCACAAGGCTGCCCAAAGTCTTAAAAAATTCAAGCTTAGGATTGCTGTACCATCTCAAGTGACAGCCAAAGTTTTGAAAGCTTACAGCTCACATGCAGCATCCTTAGAATGTTCTGCACACAAGTGTGGCCTGCAGAACGATATGGGATCCTTTCCTTTCTTTCCCTCCATTGCTGATGTTTGCATCAGAATTTCATGTCAAAAGATGTAGGTATTTTCTGGGCATACACTGATGGCTTGAGGAACATCTGGGAACAAGAGGGGCTTTTGAGAATCAGGCAGAAGCCTGATCCTTTCCTTCCCAGAGTTCACAAAATAAATGAAATCCACCTCCTCTCTCATCACCTACTGTCTTCCCACCTGTGGCACGTGACAAGTCATAATACCCACCCTGCACCTTCCTCAAGTACACAAAGCATTTGGTACCCTGTGTTAATGACTCACCACACAAGCAGGATGATGCCTTCAGTTTGAACAGCTCTCTTACAGAGCTCCAAAGCTTAGTGGATTTCCTCACAGCAGCAGCATCCTCAAGATACGGATAAACTGCAAACAGAACTATCCAAACTCAAGAAAGATTTAAATAAAGGAGAGCATTCTCATAGTTCCAAAAAAACCTGCAGAGCTATCAAAATATTTACATCCTGTACACATTACAAAATTCAACTTTGCATCGCACAAAGGACTCTAAGAGTTTTTATAACCGGAGGTCTAAAAAGCAAAACGCAAAGTCCTTGATGAAGGCTGCTCTTAAACGGGCAGCTAGGAGTCCTTAAATTTTACCATCCATTGCTCTTGAAAGACAACTGCTGGGCTCTCACCATCTAGACAGAATAGAAACTTGAATGTCTTTGATAAAACTTTTAATCACATCAAATACTTTTAAAATAATTAACAACAAAAAACCCAAGTTGACTACTGTGCTTTTGTTACTTTATGTACCATTGACCTGCAGCAGAGAGAAACCACAGATCAAAAGCTGCAATAGAGGGGGGGGAAGGGCGGGGGGG
>NW_009199330.1:25350-42276 GCF_000690835.1 Fulmarus glacialis | reverse complement strand
GGGGGGGAAGAGAGAGATTAAAATGAAACATCAGTTCTGCCCATGTCCTATCTGAAATAAGGGGGAAAAAGATGAAACGCTGTATTTTCTGGCAACCTAAGGGGGACTGGTACACTTCGAAAACTGCCAATGCAAAGACAGCACCACAGCCATAAAGTTGCTAGCCAGAATTTGTTTCTTGTCTGGAACAATTTCAACAATTACAAGCTGGCCTATTAACAGTGTTTCACATTCTTATTAGGACATTCACTGGAGCAAGGTTAATACAGGGAAGCTAGCCTGGCCTGTTTGACAGGTACAGAGAGAAGCTTAGGTCTTCAGGCTAGGCATCACCCTGTACCTTCCAGAACAAAACAAAAGAAATACTTTTATGAACAAAACTTGTTAAAGTTAAGTTCTCCAAACAAAAGCCTGCCAGAGTGACCATAGTTCTGCAAAAATTATTGGATATAAATGAAACATCCAGTGAGAACACACCTACGGTAAATTGTGGACTTGACCGGGCACTTGTAATGAGCCTTTTAGGGCACTATATTTGTAGCCCTTGTGTCTGAGGCTGCAATACAGAATTTGGATGTAGAAGTGGGATCAAATTATGCATTTTAAAATTAGTTTTAAACTTAGGAACTCCGCTTCAAAATTTAAATTACATTCCCCTCTTCTCAGAGGGCAACCAATACGTATTCTAGTTAAACAAGCAGATACTTGTTTGGTTTTTTTTTTTTCTTCTAATGGGGAACGGTTACTGCCAAGCATCCTGCCCTGCAAAGAAATTATTTTTGATCTTGTTATACATGTAATCAAATTAAGGGAGAAAAGAAAGCAGTTTAGAGACTATCCAAAAGACAGCCAAGGGAGGATATCCAGTGTTTGTACCACTGCACTAGAAAACATTATTTCTTAGAGGTCTGACACAATACATCTGTGTGACTGATTGCGCACAGAACACTGTCCTGGAGAAACTGCTTGTATACGTATTTTAAAAAAAAAGCTCTCAGGATCAGCTTTTTCCCTCCTGTATTGTCATTTTATTCACAGGGGATAGTGTGGGGAAAGGACCATTCAAAACTCAGGGTACAAAAAAGGCAAGGGAAAGATCTGTGGCTAGAGAACCCACCATCTCTAGCCTGACTGAACAAAATAGCTTTTCCACTTCCTTCAGTTTATTCAACAGTCCTGTGCCTCTCAGACACATTCTCACCTTCTCCGGGAGAAGCAGAACAACCTGAAAGAGAATGGAGGAAAATGCTCCAGCATTCATCATGGAGAGGCCACACATACATATTGCCATATCTTGAGATGATGTGTATTGTTCTGCAGGGCTGGGAGCATTCTACTAGTGCTTCACTTTGCAAAGACGCCAAGAGTGTCCAGGTAAGACACTGAAACTGTCTGAAGTGCACATAGTTTCATCAGTAAAGCATAAGCTGAGCTCTTCCATTCTTCCCCTTGGCCCTCTTCTTGCACAAGTGTTTTGCTATGAGACTAGCGCTGGTGCATTCTCCTTATTTTCTTTCTGTGTCACCATCTGCAGGTACTTTAGTCTCATGGGAGGGAGCTGCTCATAAAGGTCAAATCCCAAAGGGCTCTCTGCATTCAGCAGCCTGTAGTAGAGTAGGTGCTTTTTCAAGGTCTAAAGAAAGAAACAGCAGCCATTAAGCATGTCTGAAAAGAATCTAATCTTTTCCACACTGTCTCCAACACAACATAGCGACCTGCCAGATAGAACAATTCCATCATGCCCAACATATTTAATTGCATCTTCAATAGAAGAGCTATAAAAGGTGAGTTTCTTCCAAGAAAATTCACTTTTGATTTGCATGAGATTTCCTCTTCTGAACACAACTCCACTGTCTCCTCAACAACCCCTCAAAACGACTTCTTGCCAGAAGCCCAAATGCAGTTTTGAGTGGCATCTAAGAATTTACCCTGGACGCTAAACATAGAGGGCCAAATGACCCAGCTCTGTCACACAAATGTTAGACTTCGGGAAGCTCGCTGAGAAAAAGAGAACCCTTACACCTGTTTTGTTCTTTTCGGGGGAAGCATCCAACTAAGAGTTAAGGGAGATCACTCCTGATGTGTGTTGTGCTAGACAGTAGATAGATAGTTGTGCTAGAATCATCTCTCTAGGACCTCTCGCTATCCAGATATAATGCAGCTTGGGCAAGAGGCATGAAATACAGTACAGGAGATTCATCTAGGTTCCAATGGGCTCAGTGCTCTGAGTTCAATTACTACAAGAACTGGATAACAGTATTTATAGCCATCGCAGGTCAAAAATCCTGCTGCTAATCTCTTCTCATTCTCAAATTAGCAAGGTAGTTAAACACAAATTTCAAAAGCCAAAGGTAAATCTGTAGAAGTACTGTGTCTGAAAAAATTAAGTCCCCGTGGCACAGACTGAACCTTACAGATCCTACCTCATCCACTAGCAGCCATGTCTTCCGCAGCATGCTTTTCCGAGCAGCATCAGTCTCCTGGGAACAAAACATATAGTTTGCTTAATATGGCGCAGTGCAACCTTTGCCCATGGGCATACAGCACTCCAGGAGGATGCTTTGCTCATTATGACAATACTCCAAAAAGCAGCTTGTTCCATCAGAAAGGGCTTGAGATGGTATTGCTTGGATCCTGCCTCCCTTCTCCCTCCCCTGACCTGAAACTCAGCTGACTTCTCAACTTTCATGTAGAACTGTAGATCAGAGGTGAAGCGTTAGCTCAAGTAACCATTGCTAGAAGCCCCAAGGCCATGGGAGGGTTTCTGCTTGATTATTCAAGCAAGGTGAAAGGAAAGAGTACTCTGAACCTTAAGACTGCCCCAGGCAGAAGCTAAATCTATTAAAGCTCTCTCTGCCTGATCAGCTCCCTCATCCTCTCTGCTTCATTCTTCCCCCCGTACCACAGCCCACGTAGTTGCTGACTTCGAAGGTTTATGTAGGATTGGCTACCATTTATGCAAGTGCTTTAGGGTATAATGAACAAGAGCTGCTGTCCGCATCTCATATGTGGATTCTCAAACAGCTGACCAGTCCTGAAAACATTTGCTTACAATCTTTGTTTTCAAGCCCAGGGTCAGTGATTCACCACAAGCCACACTGGACCTTGGGAAGAGCAGATGCAAAACCCAAAGCTTTCAGCCCTGAGCCTCTGCTATCCATTACCTACCTGTGTTGTGCTGTCTTGGGAGAAAATAAAGCTGTTCACATGAGCCACAGCCACCACGTAAAGAACAGGGCACCAGGTGTGGCGCAGTGCGCCAGTGACCAGTGTTCGGAAGTAGAGTCGCAGGAGATTCAGGTTATCCTCAGGAGGGGAAGTGTATCGCTCGAGAGGCACAGGAAACTGCAAAAAAACCCACCCAGAGGCAACATTACAATTTTTGTCAGGGTCTAAGTAGTGAGGGGAAGTTCATGACTTTAGGGTGCCCTTCCCCAGCTGTTTGTGCACGCACTCCAATATAACACGATGCACCTTGCTGGCCCAACTCCCATTTGGAGCAGAGCTGTTACTGCCCACATTGACTAATGTGTCATGTCATGTCTTTGACAAAGCCTCCTCAAGACCTCTTCAGCTTTAAGGGGAGATGTTTTACTGGTTAAAACACTGCAGTTGCTTTTTGGCACAGGTAGGAAGCGTGGTTTCAAAGTGACGAGACAAGAGTACTTTCAACAGCACCACATCCTGCTAATGTACCAGAGAGGCTTACACTGACCTATGCATTTAGCCAGAAAAGGAAAGCAGATATATGTGCCAGAGTTAATGTTGTTGTCAAGCGAAGTTTCCAACATTTTCTGACTTCGCTGTCTAGCTTTGAAAAATAGGTTAGAAAAGCTTTTAGTAGCAACTTGGTTTTGTTTGCTTCTCCCCTCTCCAGAAGTCCAATTTTTATTCTTCTAAATTTTGAGATAAGTTCTCTAGAGCTAAAATTACATATTTCACTTTGGAGCATCTTCTTTGCATGATTAAAGATAATCATTGATTTTACTCAACTCAAAAAGCAGTCTGCCTGCTAGGATATTCCTACTGCCCGCTAGGGTATTTTTAACTCGACTTAAGACAAAAAGGGAAAAAACCCAAATAACAACACGTCCCCAAGTGATCTTGTTCAAATTTTCCAACATATAGTTTGTTTTCAAGGAATACAGCAATGAAAACATTGTTCAAAGTATTCGGCGTTTAAAAAATTTCTAAGCACGTGAAAAACAATCTGCTTTGAAATGTTCTCCGTTGTAATGCGACAATTCTGATGGTACTGAGGGATCTGGTGTTGAGGGATCAAGACAAGATAAAGCACGTGACATAGAATCAAGGCTTTCATCTAGAATACGGTGTTCAGCTCTGTTCCTACATATATTTGTGGAACTGGAATAGAGACAAGGAAGGGCTACTGGGAACATCAAGAGAACAGAGAGCTTATCATAAGAAGCAGGTCAGAATATCTTGGCTTACTTGGTTTAAGAAACAAAGGCTCATCTGGCCATAATGATATGGAAAAACTGGCCGGAGGGCTACTACAACCAGAGCAAAAGCGCTGCAACCACACAATGGAAACCACTGATCCCATGTAAACTGCTGGTTCACAGTGGTTTGGAAAAAAATTTTTGAAAGGTTGTCTTTGTATTAGCAAACTTTAGGCTAGATCAGGTATTGTCTGTCAACTGACATAGAACTTAAAGCCAGCTAAATTCCATCTCTTGTGCTCTGCTCGTTCAAAAGAAATGCAGTCCTGCACTTGACAGATCAAATATTTCACTGAGTTACCCAGCAAAGCACAACTCCAGTATAACTAAATGTGGAAGCATGGTTGAGAGGGAAAATGACTGTTTGTCCACGCATTGGGCAAGGAAAAGGTTCTCACCAAGGTGAGAAAAGACTTATTTAAGGGAAAGGTGATTGCTGGCAGAAGAACATGGAGGAGCCCTACATATATACAGGCCATAAATTAGAAGGAGGTTCTCAATCATTAAACCAAGCAGGGTGTGGGACAGTTTCCACTGAAGACTGAACAATTTCACAGCTCCTACCCTCCACATATACACACTATCTGCTCTCAAAACAAAGTTCAACAGGTTCCTGAAAACGATTATGTGACAAGGGCCTGCACCTACAGGGACTGGACTCTGTTCTTCAGACTTACAATCAATCAAGCTGTTTAAAAAAAAAAAAAAAAAAAAGAAAAAAAAGAAAGAAAAAGAAACGAGAAAAATGTATACACTGCTGTCACAGCCCTAAATCAAAAGAACATTGTTCTACATTCCTATTCTATTTTACATTCCATGTGTTGAACTTTCTTCAGGAAGAATGAAAAACTTCTAAGCAAAGAAAGCATGATTATTCTACTGGACAAGGAGGGATGAGGAAGAAGGGGAAGTGCTGGGAGGATGCCCAGATCAAGGTTGGAGAAACACAGGCAAGAGCCCAGTAACCCAGAAATAGGCAGTGACAGGCAACCACCATAAGCCAGGATTACCTGCTGGAGCGGCACTCCCAGTGCCCGCAGGATACTTGTGTGCTCCCCAAAAACAGAGAGACGTAGATGAACGCTGAAACGCTTCTGTAGAGGTAGAAGAACAAAGACTCCAAAGAGTGGATCTCCAAAGGAGACACCTTCAAACTGCTCTAGGAGACTTATATAGAGATCGTGGAAGGAAGCCAAACCAGGGAGAGGAGCATCCAAGTTCAGTGAATCCAATGCCTTGGATTGGCAATACACAGAGAGAAGGGCAGCTGTGTAGCGGTGGATCGGTGCTTCTAGAAAAAGGTCACCACCTGTGAGGAAGACACACATAAGCCGTGCAAGTTTGGCAGCAGCAGGGATGCTCTGAAGGGTTTTAGCACGCCAGGTTTCCAGCAACAAGACCCACTGCAGGTTCCAGGTCACAGTGTTGACGAGATCAAGTGGGAGAGAGTTCAGTACAGCCCCACGTGTCTCTGCATTAGTCACTTTGTTGTAGAGGCTGATAAGCGGAAAGAACGGCCAGTCGGAAGGGAGGATGGGCCCTTTGACCTCAGGAAGCAGCATTGACTGGATGAGATAATTCCGTCCTTGGTAGGATGCTTGGGAACGCAAAAGGGTAGGCTGCAAGTGGACAAAATGAGAAAGGTAGCAGGAGCGCATGAAAGGCAGATTCTGGTATGATTCTCTCAGCAGGGCACCACGAGTAGCCTTTGAAAAAAATGCTGCCGCAGAGCCAGGCTGTGCCAGTTTGGCACTGGTCCCCAGATGCAGGATATCAGAGAAGTCAGCTGCTTCTGGCCCTCCAGCTTTCCCTTCACTGTAAGATAAAGACACATCAGTTTAAGAAACAAACAAACAAAAAAACCAACCCCAAAACACCAAACAAACAAAACACCACAGAAATTCATCTCTACAATCTTCCTGGATCAGGGAGAGTAGTATATGCACAGCACTCACAATACTTTCTACAGCATTCAGCTATGGTAATACTGAGTGCCTGTAAAGCATCAGCCATCTTGGTATTTACAGGGAATTTACAGAACTACATTTGGAGTTAGCAACACTAAGGCCTTGCCATGAAAAACCCCCACACAATGCCAGCAGTCTGGTGTGGAGGCTGCAACCCCTCGTCCAGAGAAGCAGTCTACTTACCAACACAGCTGTCAGGGTGCTGAGATGAAATACCGCATATCATACAAGGCCTACATGAATCAATAAGACAATTCTCGAAATAGTAGCTTTGCAGCTGGCAGTGGCAAGGTCAGGGGAACCATACAGACTGGTAGTTAGAAACTGGGGGTAGAGGAGTGTTTGTCAAACCCATGTGCCACGATCTCAGACCAGAGACTGACCATATTCTCAGATTACTTGCCAAATTCTCACAAAATGGTAGCTCTATAGCAGGTATTTGTTTAAAAAAAAAACCAAAACAAAACAAAAAACCAAAAAACAACACCCAAACAAATCCACCCACAAACTTTCCTTCTTTCAGGAATACTATAGTATCTCCTTGGAGCACCTTGGTCCAACCTCCTATAGAGATGCGTCATGGCAAATTTCAGAGAGACTGCGATGAACAAGGTAAACTGCTACCATTTTCTTCGCCAAACATCAGAGGCTTCACATTTGAGATGCTCATGATTTCTTCCAGTGTAAGGTGGAAGACATCACAGTTGTCAAATCAGCAAAAATTTGTGTAAGAACTTGTATATAGT
This sequence comes from Fulmarus glacialis, assembly GCF_000690835.1. Taxonomy (NCBI): domain Eukaryota; kingdom Metazoa; phylum Chordata; class Aves; order Procellariiformes; family Procellariidae; genus Fulmarus; species Fulmarus glacialis. Next base: position 35,100 of record NW_009199330.1, on the reverse strand, counting down.
AAGGGTTTGAGAAAGATTTAATAGGCTTTTCAGGCTATGTCAAATTCCCATGTATTTTCTAGACTCACTACTCTCAGGACAGCAGATGCTGGGCCTTAGTGAGAACCAGTTTTATCAGGAATTACAGGACTCTTGCCACAGAGCAGATCAAAAGAAACTGGTCACATTTCTCAGCATTGGTACATTGGAGAGAAATCTGCAACCACACTGCTGGTCTGATTAGAAGGCCTTGTGACTGGAGAATATGCCAATGAGTAACTCAAATTTGAATATGGGCCCTATTAAAGCCCCAAAATTATGACAAAATTGCAGTGCCAACATGTGCTTTTTCAATTTTCTCAAGTTTTCCCATATACCAAACTACAGAAAGGAAAAAATGCAAAGCTTACGGAAGGAACTCTGGATTAAAGGCAAGATCCAGTAGGACCTCATAAACCAGATGCTCACTCCCTGGCAACAGACGGCTTAGCAATGCCATGGCAACACAGTGATGGAGTGAGGCATGCGGGGCATAATCCGGACAAGTGCCTGCCTGTACAGGAAACAAAACAACAGATAAAAGCACTGTATCATTTGTCAAGAAGGCAATCAACAAGGACAGGAGGGTCAGCCAAGACATAGATCCTGCTGGAAAGTGAGAGACTGAGGCAGACTGCAAGAACTGTCAGCATTCGTATCAAGATCTTTCTGCTTCCCCTGATTGTCTTAGATAGTCAGACATCTTTTTTAGCAGCACACATGAAAACTTCGTTCTCACTCTAGCCCAAAGACAGGCAAAAATATAATTTTGCCATCCAAAGTATTTTGGATCTAAATGCCCACATCAGTAACTGTAAAGATATTATTTGCTAATGGGACATTAAAAGACAGCTGAAGAGTCACCAGACCTAAGTCAAATATGAGAAAGTACATGGATGCAAAGACCAGTTGCCAGTCTGACACAATGAGTTGGAGGGGCCAGGGTGAAGTCAATTCCTCGGGTGAAAGAAATGAAAGGACTAATAACAATACCATTCTCCGAGCCAACGCTAACACAAAGTACTGCAGATGATATTCATGGCGCAGGATCCATGCAGATGAGGGCGTTACAGAGGGAGGTCTGGTCTGCCAGCTTTGATGCAGATAATCCTTCAAGCCTCTGAAGCCCAGCACAGAGCTGTACTATAAAGGAATCAGAAGTGGAGACAAATACTACTAAGAAAAGCTTGTGCTTGGAGGAAAGTAAAACATAGCCCTCTCCAAGGCCTACCCGCAACCTTCTCCCACGAGAATTCCTGTTGGCTACTCCAAAAAGGATATTTAAAAATAGCCTGATAAATATCTGTTTTTCTGCCTCAGGTCTCACCTGCATCCATCATGACCATTCCCACCACCGGTAACCAATAGTCACTGCCTACATTTTCCATAGTGCTTTGTAAGGCAGAAGGCTGGCCAGTGGCTTAAGAAGTTTTTCTCTCATCTGTCCAGATATTGCTATTAGTAACCGGTCAGCTAATTCAACACAAGATGACAGAGGAAGGTTTTGTGAAAGCTTATGCTAGGTACTCCATCTCCCTAGGGCTCTGCCATTTCCTCTTCAGAGTTTTCACTCTTCCGTGACTCTCTCATTCTAAACATTCAGGGCAACCAAAAGTGGAAGAAACCTCTTCAGCCACTGTAGCACTCATTCTCTTGTTTAATTTTATCCCATTTTTCTTTGTTATATATACTTCAACCATCCCTTTCCTCCTCTGACACTGTTATCCATTTTGCTTAGCCAAACAACAGTTATTTAACCCTTCTCAACGTTCTTTATAAATCCATCCTTTAAGCATCATCATCATTCATCACCTGCTCTGTAATTCCAGCTTCCCAGTGTCAACTGGATATTGGAATTCAAAGACAGAAGATATTTTTCAGATCCTCCTCCCACCTGTTCTGAAAATGAGGGTATTTCTCTCTACAGTACTTTGAGATTTTTAAAATAAAAATACACAACAATTCCTTTTTAATAGTCCTACTAACATCACTCTTAAGCCTGGGAAGATACAAATACTAACCTCTCTCACAAGCATAGAATCATTCACCTAGAACTTACAGTGAAAAAGTCTATTCTCACCTTGCTGGTCAGGCCTTTGTGAATATGAGTGATGCTATTGATGAGGAATAGGAGGGCAGTGAGGAAGGGGAAAGGTGACTTGGAGCCAACCAGGCTCAGAGGAGGTTTGCCTCCAGTGCAACTCAGAGATGCAATGTTGAAGACAGATTCTGGCGCTGGGGAACAGGACAAAGGGTTGCACAAAGCAGAACATGGCCTGTGTGAACAGATAAAGACAGAGGGGTCAGGTCAAAAGCACTCATACTGCTGAAGAATTGTCTTGTAGGAATGTTACTATGTGAACTGTGCCACACATTGCAATAAAACGGAAGCCCCGAAGACTGTGCAAGAAAAAACCTAGTATCACAGTTGGTCATGTAAGCACTGTCGCCATACAAGCTAATGCTAGTGAGCTGTCATGAATTCTAATTTTCAGCTAAATTGTTCATGACATGCAGAAATACTGATGCAGTGACGCATCTCTGATGTCAAACATCTGAAAGCATTGGGCCTTTGATTAGAAAAAAAAATACGCATTTCCCCGTGTACATACATAAACGAGGCTAAAAAAGCTGCCCACCCGCTCAAGACATTTCAATAATAAACTGGCAGGCAAAGCCAAAAAGCCAGCTTATATCTAAAATTGACATTGCAAAAATGCTGCCCCTTATGTAGTCACGAAATGCATATTTTTAAAGTCTATTCAGAAAGAACCTAGCTTTAATGTATGTGAACGTGTCCGTGCATACCGCTCTTGGTGTGTGCGCTCACTCTCCATGGGCGAAACTAGAACTTTTCATACCAGCACTGCTTACGGGGCCCACACTAGACATACCATGTCTGTACAGGCAAGACCACTACAAGGAAGAGTGACGATAGGTATGTTGCTCAACGGTAATGGGGCAACAGAGCAAATCCTGTCAAAGATCCATATCATTATGACAAAGAACTAATTCTTTAAATGCATTGCTCTTCTTTCCACTGGCATTACCACGCAGAAGACACGTGAACACATCTGGGGCTCACAGAGTACCCTGAACTCCTGGTCCGAATCTGCCCAGAATGTTTAGACAAGATTGTCAAAATATTAAGGCAGAGATTAGCTGACTCTTCATTTTCACCAGCCAGCGTTAAAAACAGCCTAAGAGAATTCTTGCTGATGAGCTTTTACAGCCTGACCAAACCCATTGTTTTCAGACCTCAAGGACAGGCAGAAAAGGGTCTAATGAGTGCCCTTGCGTTGAAGATTTGGTGCTAAAAGCTTCAGACCTCAGTTCTCAGTCATGAAAGAACATGGGCCAAACTGTATGGTGACCATTCAAATAACCACTTAAAACCAAAGATTTCAAGTGTCTCTTATATCAGATGTTCTCAGAAGCAGCCAGATGTCTCCCTGACTACAGCTTAGGCCTTTTAAGTTCCCCCTCTCCAGAGGGCTGATCACAGGCTAGTAGGGAGGCTCCCTCTACAGCAGAAAGACAGAATATCTGCAGTTCCCAGAGACAAAGCTTATGTTACCAAACTGTTCTTTCAGACATTTGGATATCTGGCCTTTCACTTTCTTGCAGGGGCTTTCAAAGCCTTAGTGATGCTCTGCAGGAGCTTAAAGATGACAGTCTAGTTTAAATTATATTATATAAGCAGCATCACACAGAGCACGTGAATGGTACATGCACACACACACTCACCTCCCCGATGTAAGAGGGACTCAAATTGATGTTACTTTTTTTTTTTTTTTAAAAACGAGTGAAACCAAAGAAGAATCAAAGCCAAGAGTGACTAAAATCAATCTGAAACTGATACGAAAAACACAGCTACATGGAAGGGCAGAGATGCAGACCCTGCAGCAGCACCACTAGGAAAGGAGGAACTGGAGAACCTCTGCGGCCACCATGCTTTTTGCTGTGAGGGGAGAGAGGACAAAGCAGGGTGTAGACAGAGCCCTACTGCACTCTAATTGACACATATGGGGCACATATGTACAGGGAAAAGAAATGGGAGAGGGAAAACTGCCACACAGTACAGTATAGAAACAAAGCTCCCTTAGCTTCTGGCAGCAGCATCTTAGCAGTGAAGTCATTTTACCTGAGCAGGTCCCACATGCTGTGTATGGCTGGCTGGCTGAGAAGGGGCTGCAGCACCTCAGACGTCAAACGTTCCAGTTCCTCTAAGCAGTCGATTGGATTGACTGATGGCTGCAGATGACACAAAGACAGGAAAAGATGGTGAATAAAGGCATTCCAGGGAGGGCAAAAAGACAGATTGATTTAATTGCTTTCTCTGCATTTATCTTTTTGCCAGACCACATCACCTACATGGAGTACTGCTCTAGGTGAGAGCTGGCCTCACTGCTGGTAGTGTGGAAGCTGACAGCTGGCATCTCAAGGTGTGCTTGCACTCAAGTATTAAAATGCATCACAGGGATTTCTTAATTGGCTGGAAGCAAGGAATGGGATCCTTGGGATCAAGATTTCCTAAATGAAAACTTGCCCTAAGTGGCTAAACCCCCCTCCCCATACCATCTACGTGTGATCTTTCCATTTAACTTTAAGACAACACAAAGGTGATCAGAATTACCTTGAGAAAGCAGAGTGGCACCATGAGGGTCTCAAAAAAAAAAAAAATTATTAAAAAAAAAAAAAATCAGCTGTATAAAGTGTGATTGACCTACCCATCAAAGCATGACTGTGGATGAACACTGCACAGAGGAGGATCTGTGGCTTTTAGGGAACCATCCAAATTCTTCCGACCTTAGTAAGCAATATTCCAGGTTGAAGGAACATGCTGGCAAATTTTAATGTTCTTTCCCTTCATTAGAATGCTGCTTTAGGATACAGAAATACTCATTTCTATAACGTAAAATCTAATTTTCCCCCAGGTGAAATCCCCCTCCAGAAATCAGTAAAATCGACATGAAGATGAACCTTAGTTCTTAGTCATCTCACAAAAATATTCCAAGAAGATCCCAGTATACACTAATCTAGTTACTATACAAGTTGATTTTTTTTTTTTTGCACTAGTCCACTCATATGTGCTACATGCACTTTTTTTTTTTTTTTAAATTAGATTAGCTAACCACAGGTAGATGATTGAACTTTTTTTAAGTGGAAATAAAAAATCTTATGTCATAGTTCAAGGGCTTAAGAAATTATTTTGTTTGCCACTCTTCTGGGATATCTATAAAGTTTGAAAAGGAGTGGTTATCCTCATTCTCTAACGCTCAGGACCTAATGACAGCATGTGAAGGGTACTACCAACCTTTGGGGCACAGAAGACATCTTTGAAAGATACTGGCGGTTTCCACCGCTGCCACAACTAACAAATTCAGTTGCTTTGGGCAAGTTTCAGAGGAATTGCAGAAGTGTGAATAACTACAGCCATTAAATTACCCCTACACCCTGAAGACAGCTCTCCCAGGTCAGAACTCAGGCATGTCAGTTGGGCAGCAAAGAGGAAACTTGCATTTATCTTTAGAACATGAATCTTTAAGGTAGCTAAAGCATAAGACATTATTCTTCAACAGCATCACACTGATGTGTCACCTTCAGAAAACTCACTTTAAAAGATGGTCACATACTACAGCTGTAACTGGATTACAGAATTTTACCTTGAATGTCAGCGGGGCAGCAAATAAATTTACCTTTATTGTTTCCTATCCAAAGTTCATATGGCATGACCCTCAACGCTCAATCTTCCAACCAGATTACTGTAGTGTAGCTGTCCACATGTATGCTCTCAAACCACAGCAAATGCAAAAACGTGCAACTTGATTTAGGCCACAAGGAGAAAGGACTACCAAACTAAATTAGGTCATATTTGCTTCATGCTTTGGATCTCTGCAGTAAATCAGAACAGCCACAGCACTACCACATACCTTGACTGAGACTCTGAGCCCAAAGGAAGAAAGGAAGACAGTGATATTTGGCACTACTAATGTGAAGGATCAGCAGACTTATCTGACCCTAAATGCCACTCAGCCTAGATGTGAGCTGTGGTAAACAAAATCTAGTCCTCAGCTAGATGCCTTAACGTCTGTCTTTTTCAGCATTGCCTCTAAGTTCAGGTTTTCAGAGGTAATACACAAGCTGATGCTGGCGAGATGAAAAGACACCTTGTATTTTCAGGCCTTACCTGTTGGCTGCAAGCACTGTAGTAAACTCCCAGGTAGATCACATAAGTTGTGGTCAGAGGCTGGAGAGTTTGCCATGTTTCTGTCTGGGATATCTCCTGGAGGAATTTTTTCAGACTGGTCTCAAGGAAGGGCTGTAAGCTTGACACTTGATTCCACGTTACTGGAGGAGGTGGAATCTGTTCACTATCTTCTAAGTTGTTACTGAAACACAATGGAAGAATGATACAGGATAGCAAATATGCCTCAGAAACAATTTTCTCTCTGAATCATCATTGTGAATAGCAAGATTTCCAATTGCATGTAGTCTGGAAGGCGATACCCGACAACAGCCACTAGGGGAAAAAAAGTCTTTGCACATTCCCACAGATCGGACCAAATCAATTTTGGCAGAAAGGACGAATGCAGAATCTACTCATGGAAGCTGAAGTTTCTTCACCTGCACTACTCTGTCCTTGAGCTATGCTCTAGTTTTACTGGATACACTACCTCAGTATCCAGCTTTAGGTAAAGAGTTTCTTGCTTTTCACCAGAAAAAGTAGCTGTGTCTTCAGCAAACCATACTGCTTTGATGTCTATCAAAACCAACCACCTCTTAATCCTGACTCATCTTGGTCTCTGCAGAGAGGTTCTTTCCTCCAAACCTCAGGGAGGTTACTTTCTTTTCCCCAATGGGAAGGTCAAAGGACGTTCCTAGCTCCTTTCAGCAAGGCATTTGGCTAACACTGCCCTTCTGCCCATAGCTGAATGCAGATTTTTACTCCTGCTTCTTACCAGGCTAGCAGCTATACAGCTGTCAGACTAGATACCCCTTCTGACCTTATGTCAGAGGCAATACACCCCACCATGCAGGCATTCACAAGTGGGACAGTAAACCATCCAAAATGAAGGAAAAAAAGGTGATAGCCAGGTGTCCAAACCAAAGAGAGGGAAGACAGGATGCCAACTACTCAGATACACAGAACTGGTGACAGAGAAGGCTTACCTGCTCAGCTTGGCCTGCAGCTCTGCTGTGTAGCCTGCTGTTTGCGTCACGTGTATTAGCAAAGTAACTACTGCCGTAGCTCGCTGGACAGACAACTCAATCATAGGGCTCTTCCCACGGCAAGTGTTGAGCAATTCAGGCAGGGACTGCAGTATCCTCACCAGCACAGGGTAGAGATCCCTATAGTATGAATCACAGAATAGATAAGGTTGGAAGGGGTCTCTGAAGATGATCTATAGTTCAACTCCCTGCTCAAGCCAGGTCAGCTAGAGCAAGTTTGCCCAGGAACACGTTCAGTTGGATTCTGAGTATCTTCAAGGAAGCAGAGTCCACAATCTTCCTGTGCAACCTGCTCCAGTGTTTGATCGCCTCCACAGTAAAAATTTTTTTCTTACACTTAAGTGAAACTTCCTGTATTTCCATTTGTGCCCATTGCTTCTTGTACTTTCACTTCATACCACTGGAAGAACCTGGCTCTATCTTCTTTACACCGTCCCATCACATATTTATAAAGATTGATAAAATGAGATTATAAGAACCATCACCACCACCAAAATAATAAAAATAAACATACATGGAAAAAAGATGACAAAGGAAGAATACTGTCATTCCAAATTCGTCTGAATGGGACCTACCTAATACTCTGCCTCCAAGTATTCTCACAATCTCTTGGAAAAACTACTTTTATTTTATTCTTGTTTCCCTAGTTCTCAAATTCTCAGCCAAAGTATCCACAGTTATAATCATGCAAATTTAAGGAATCTTCTGTGTCCCTTTCCTCAACGTTATTTACAGTGCTAAAAAATTATATACAGTTTTTACTCTTTATTAACCAATACACCTGATTGGGCTGGAGAACACAAAATGCTGTTGCAGAGAGAGAATCTCCCTTCTGAAACTTAATACTGGCCTCCCTTTTACTCCTCTTCAGAGCAAATCCATAGCCATCTCTGTGCTTCCAAGTCAGTGCAATTACAGGAAGAAGATTCAATGCTTGAGGTAGGTCAGACTTATCCCAGCGCAGACCTTGATGGTCAAGCACAAGAACTTGTACTGAGCTGAAAGTCGATGCAGCACGCAGAGTTTGTCTGCATCAGTGTGCCTCACTTAGCATGCATGCTGGTGATTGCTGCCCACAGACTGTCTTTAGGTCATCAGATTCAATCCTAGGTGTGCTGCAAACTATGTGTCTTGATGTCACGCAAGCACAGATTATTCATGCCTTCAAGGGGAAAAAAGATGCAGCTCTAAAAAGTTAGGGTGATCTCCCATAGTACAGAGGAGAAACAAAATACCAGTGCCTAAACACAGGAGGTAAAGAACAACCAGAAAAAAGACAATACTCAACACAAAAACCTTTAGAAACTGTGAGTTTTACTGCAAGAGGCCAGAGAAAGGGAGATAAGACTCCCTGAAAGGAGTAGAGATTGAGCCTGGAGATCCCTATATTTGCCCCTCTAGAACAGAATGTCCATTTTCACCGCGGTGCCCTCCACCCCCATTTCTCCAGCTTTGGGCTGTACCTGTAGAGATCACAGGCCTGACCATAGCCAGCCGCCACAGCCCACAACCGGAAGGCTTCGGTGCTCAGCCTGATGGCTTCTTCCCTGGGCAGGAGCAGATCCAGCGGGTCTTCAGCTATAAATCGACTTAACCGACTTTTCATTTCAAATTTGTTAAGCTGTAAAACAACAACAAAAAAGAAAAGAACGAACAACAAAAAGACAAAGGGATAAGAGACAACAGTTGCATGCATCATTACCTCATTAGTCTGACACACCAAAAGAGCTGCAGATTTCAATTCAGTTCATTCTAAACTCCTCTTGCACTGTTCAAATCTCTCTTTATCTTGTGTAATCTTAAGGGGCATACTACAAAGGATCAATAAATGGTCAATGGCTATTAAGAGAGAAGTATTTCTGGAAGGGATGCCTAGGTGTTACCTAATCCATTCCCAACACAAATCAACTACACCTAAATCATTCCTGAGGGAGGTTTGTCTAGCCCACACATGCTCTTGTTTTGGATGCTCTCCGCAGCATTTAACAGATTTTTAAAAAATATATAATTATCCTTCTTTAAGTAATCATAAATAGAACTCTATTAGTCAAAATTACATGTAAATATATATCTTACGGAAAACACTGTACACAGAAGTACTGAACTGATGCCAATACTCTTTTTGGGAGGTCGCTCTAAATGGCTTTCAGAGGCCCTACAACCTAAATCTTTCTATGATTCAGTGTTTATTTTATAAAAAGGGTACCTCCTGACTATTACCTTTATAAGATTATAGAATTTTGATGCCTTGGAAATGTTCTGAAGTTATTTTAGTATTGAATTAAGCATGACATGACTCATTTGCAGGTCTCTAGAAATAATTTTTATCCTCCCCAACAACTGGGTATTTTTGCTTAACCATAAAAAAAGAGCTTCTCTTTCCTTCTCCCACACATATAAAAACTCGTGTGTGCTCTGTCTAAACAAATGAGATTACTATGTCTTTTTCATAACACAAGGACATATTACAGATAATTTAAAATTCAAATGCTTTAGAGA
>NW_009199330.1:23537-25319 GCF_000690835.1 Fulmarus glacialis | reverse complement strand
AAATCAATGCACACCAGCAAGAAAGCAAAGGAGCTGATGAATCAAACTATGAATTCTGACACTCCTCCTACAGAACAGGGGGCAAAGTCAAATTTACTTCCAGAGGAGGAAGATGGAAGAATTTTATTGTTAGTTAAAATAAATTCCTACGTTGATGATTTTGATTTATTTTTTTATTATCTTCCATTCCCATGTTTAAGTGCCTGTAACAAGCCACATGAGAGTGCAGCAGAACCAAAGCCTGAGCGGCAGGAACCTTGTAAGCAATTTTTGTATGCCTTGAAACACCTGGAGTACACAAAGCCTGAAACAGAGTAAAACTCAGAGATTTTCTATTATGTTCCTAGCACCACTTAACAGCCTTTAAATATCCCACTATCCATTATCAGCACATTATTCTATGTATTTTATAGCACAGACTGGTGTTCTTCTGCTGATGTCAGCAATTTCCTGGATGGCAATTTATTAGGTGCTATTAACAATACTGAACCAAAAACCTTAAGAGGTGCTCATTGCACCGTAATGGGTGCTGCTCTTGGTAGATGTTATGCATTTATAGCACCAGTGTGATGACCTATATGAGTGAATGCAATTATCTCTGAAGTGGAAAACCTGTCCAGAAGTAGATAAGAGGGGTTGGAAATACTGATAAATTGCCTTAGAGTTATTAAGACATATGAATGGCAAGGAAGTTCAATCAGGATTATAAAACACAAGGATAGCAATTAGATCTCTGATTTATACAGTCCTAAGCTGCCTGTCACTGGAACACGGGAGAGCACAGAGCATCACACACCAATGTGCGCTCTAAACATCTGCTGTTGGTCAGTATCACTGAGCTGTGCTATGTGATTTCGCATAACTGCGCTACGTGAAAAAAAAAAAAAAAAACACCAGAGAAAAGCTTGAGACAGCTCTTCTACTGGTACACAGCAGAAGGCATCATTATTATGATGCTGTCAATAATTGCTTCAAAACACACATATGCACCTTCTTCACAATGATTATTTCAGCTTCAGCTCAGTCACCTCCAATTAATCTTCTATCTTTACATAGAAAGTAAGGCACAGAGAACAAAGGCCTTTGCAATCAGAAAAGCTCTTCTGAGAATCACTCACCAGCCTGGCTGTTGCATTTCGGCCTCCAGATGCCAACACTCTGATGAACTTCATAGCAGTGGCGCAAGCAACTCCATGGAGGCTGGTGAGTAAACACCCTGGTTCAGCCACTTGGGGATCCCACTGAGTAGGGAGAAATTCCCTGACAATGGTGTCAATCAACCGAGGACAGTCAAGCAGCTGCAGAGAAATAGCAGGCAGCACAAACATCTAAAGGTATGCAATTATGCAGTCATGCAGAAGACATGCAAAACACACAAGTTTGTCTAATCTCCTTGCCATAACTTTATCTGCTTCTTTCTTCCCTCTTTCAAACCTTGCCCTACTATTCCTGAGCTCCTGTACAATCGGAGATTTACCTGGCTGCATGCCTCAGAGGAGTGCCTTGCTATGTGGGTGAGGATGTGCAATATATCCAGGACTACTGTTGGAACAGGTCGTACCACCTCCAGGATATACCTCAGCCGGTGCTGGATCCGTGTCTTCAAAAGTCCCTGAAAGGAAAAGGAAAAAAAAAAAAAATCCATTATGCTCTTAACAATGGCACTCTGAACGGCAGTTGCTGGAAGACAAAAGCAGATTCAATTACATCTTCTGCAGAGAGACAGTTTTAAAATTACCAGTGGGGAAACAGAGATAAGTTTCTGCGGATTTGCCAGCACGC
>NW_009199330.1:0-23513 GCF_000690835.1 Fulmarus glacialis | reverse complement strand
GAACTTCTGTTCTGAATCAGACCACTGGTGGGGTTTGGATACTTGTGTTTTCCAGAGTATGAAACCGTAAGTAACAAGGAATAGGAAAACAACCTTCCCTATAAAGGACTGCTAAAACCTAATGTGGCTGAAGAGGGTCCTCATGCTCCTTGAATCATTTTGGATAGACACCACCTCCACCTAATGCAGCACTTCTGCCTGATAGTACCTGTTATGACAGAGAAAGCTGACAGAAGCAGAGAACAGACACCAATTCCTATTTTGCAGTAGAAAAAGAGAGATGCAGAGAGATGATGTGATTTTTATTTGATAGTTCACAGAGCAGAAGACCATGATCAGTGGCAGTGTTAGGCAACAAATCTTCAGTTTAAGTGACAGCGTTATGCATTCCTAGTTGTGGGAAAAGGCAACTCCACAACACCTGAGTTCATAAGTACCAATACTTTTAAAAAGTTGTAGCCAAGTAAGGGTGTAGTTCCAGGCCTGACTGAGTTCAGCTGCTAGTTTAAATACTCCTTTTCCAACTGTGTGGAGTAATTGGGTTGTAACAGTCAACAAGCAGGTGTGAAATGGAATTTTACAACAACTGGAACAGTGGAGAATTTTATCCCAAATATCTTCTGAGTTTGGGCCACTTGGCACAAGTTAAAATCCATTATGCTGAACAATGTAACTGTTTTCAGAATCACAAACTGATCTCATCTCTTCTATCTACAACTCTTTTGTTAAGCTTTTTAAACAGTGTCACCTAGTAGAATACATGTGAAATCATGAAGCCTCTAAATGAGACCAGATGCCCAAGTACAGTAATTCATTTGTCCAGTAAAGCTTTTAACCAAGTGCCATTCGAACACAGTCTCAAGCATATAGGCTAAGTGATGTGATCACAGGTTTTAATGATTGCAGCAGGCAAGAGAGTTGCATCAGCTCCACCAAGGTTGGGTTTGAGGTAACAAAGATTGCTATTTTTAGATCTCCTATCAGAAATGTGGGATTAGGCTCAAATATGTGAGGAATTCCTTCCAAATGCTGTAACTCTGTCTGAGAAATGCAAATATGAACAATGAAATTGGGGAAATGCTAAGTAGTCACCTTATGTCAAATATGAAAAGAGTGTCATTGTACAAATCTAACTGGTTCTGAACTACCTAGCTGTGACACTCATGTTTAACTTCACAAAAGTGCATACAGACACTTTAATAGTGGCTGGAACCTTTTCACTTCTAGCTCAAGTAAGCGAGCTTGAAAATCATGTCTGTAAGCAGTCTTTCAGCAAGTCTTACAAGGTCATCAGTGTTCTTGTTGCCAATTTCCCTAGAGGGAGTTAGAGATACTTAATGATACTGAAATCACACAGGTCAAGTCTCAACATTTTTAGAGATCAATAAAGTTACCCTCTGGTAATATATGACAGAAACATAACATCCAACAGGGAAGAGTTCTAACTCTTGTTCAGAATGTTCTTAATAGCATAGACAGAAGGACAGACGTTTCAACAGCACACATAGCCACTGTGCAGAGCCTATTTTCCTAAACAGATTTCAGGTCTAGCACACCTTTACAACATCATATCGGGCCACATCTGGATCTGGCTTGTTTTCATCTTTTAATTTTTTATCTTGAGACTTCTCTGTTCCATTTATTTCTTCCTCTTCCTCCTCTTCTTCCTCCTCATTGTTGGGGACAAAGGGGAATGCAGCCATCCCTTGATACCATGAGAACGTCCAATCAAGATATTTCTATAAGGAGAATAAAAGCACATAAAATAAAATTCTCACAAAGAAATGATGGAAGACAAAAACGTTTCAAGGATGCTTTTGATTATGGAATGCTTTATTGATTCCCACCTAACCCCAGGAACACGATAAAGGGTGTTCTAGACATGTACAAGTAGAATGCAATGCTTTTTCAGGGAAGTGATTTTAACCTATGACCCACACCTGGGAAAACATGGAAAGCAATTACTGTGAGGTGAATTAAATTCACTATGCAGGTACCAGAAATGCAGCTTAACAAGAAAACATTTAAGATAAAACTAAATAAACAAACCACCAAGGCTCTAGAAGATAAACTTAAATTTGGCATTTATTGGCTCTATTCCCATTTCTGGATCTGCGTGGAACTTAGGTCACAAATAATACAGAATGGTCATGTAAAAATGGTATGTTAAAATAAAGACTGCCTGATGTATTTTTTCATGTTTGTTTGGCTTTTGTCTGAACACCCCCCAACTTCAGCAAATAAAAAAACCCTTTTTTGTTCACAGCTAATGACAGTGTCAGATACTCTCAAGTTCCAGGGCAATACTGCAGTAAGTGAGCTTTCAACTCTTCAGAGAGGGGATTGCTCCCATAGCAGACCTACTTCCCCCAAAATGTTTTAGAATATAAAAGACAGTCAAATTGAATGCTTGCACTACTTAATAACTGCTTTAAATTTCCATTTCCTGAACTGGCACTCAGAAATAACTACCACATTAGTCAGAAAAGAAGTGGTAGACTTCAACTAAACCCTGAGCTGTTTTGAAAAATTTCAAATGGAAGTGCCAAGGAAGCGCAAGTTATTAACAGACAAAAAAAAATTTAAAAAAAGCAATATTAAACAAAGTTGGTGAGTGAGTGAATGACATGGTCAGAAGAGGCCTGACTTTGGGGGATGAAGCTATCTGGAATACAGAGTTTGGGACTATAGCCTTCCTTCCACCAAGAGAAGGAAAAGCATAAGACAGAGTATCTGGGTCTTCGAAGGAAACAAAGAGAAAGGTGCTTCCTTCCCATAGCCATTGATGAATGAACAAAACCTTCAGACAGCATGATTTTTATGTATGTTGATCTTCTGTGTTTATAGTGGGGATAAATCCTGTTTGTCTTCCAAATCCTGGAGCAAAAGGCCAAACTTCCAGCCCTGTCGCTTCCTCAGAGACCTTTTGAAACTCAGCAGCGTGAGACTCTAGGAAAGACTCTCTGAATGAGAAAAATATACTGACACAGCACTCACAGCGCTGCTTTTGGCATTGAGAGAGTCAGCAATCCCTGCTTATACAAGACATCACACCACAAGCTTTGACCTGAGAATCAGAGCACTGCAGGCAGTTATGAACCAGAGTAATATCAGAAGAAAGAAAAGCACATTAAGAAGCTGATTCATAGCATTAATTACCTACCACAGGCGGGCAGGACTCATCTAGAACGCCATTAGGCTCATAGCTTAGAAAAGGAGCAAGATGTGGAGAAAGCTACCCAGTCCTTCATTTCTCTTGCCTCCCCACTAGGGAGAGCTCCAAAGGCCTGGGAGAAGTTGCAGGGGACTTCTTGAGATCTGCCCACTCTTCTCTATCACCAGCCCCTTTGCAATCTGACACAGGAGCAGCTCTCATGGAAGGAACTTGAAATACAGCCCACAGAATGCTTTGCCTATAAAGGCTGCTTCTGTCCAACCAGGAAGACATCTTAGTCTTGCTCCTCAGGGCTGTCTAGTATCTCTGAACACCCAAAAGAAGTTTCAACATTCTAACAGGAGAAAAAGCATCAAGGAGAGAATAGACACACGAGAATGCAAAATTAGATATTTATCAATGTAAGAAAAGCATTTGAGAACAGCAGAAAATGGACAATGAGAGAAAGAGAAAACAGCATCATTACGAGGCATAAGGGAAAGCAGGGAGAATATTTAATCTGTTCAGAAGCAGAAAAACTACAAAGCAAGAAGCCAACAACATAGGAAGCCATACTAAAAAAAAACTAAATTGTACACATACATTAGTAGTGGCCTGATCTAGATTGTAAAGATGTCAAAAGGAAGAGAACCTCAGCAGCCTGCACTGGATTTAATCATGAGGCAGAACTAATTCAAACAGGAGAAAAGATGTCTGAATCTCTCAGACTGGGATAACACACTCCCTTGTCTGTCCCAAAGCACAGCAATGGCATTCTATTGACCATTAAGCTAACCCATCCAGCAAGCCTTTGTTTAAGCTGTTTACCAAGTCTTCTCATTCCTATTCCTATAAACAGCCCAGCATGAAATCAAGCCCAGGCACTTAATGATTGTCTCACCTCATCATCGAGTGACACCAGCAGAGCCCGGAGAGCACCAACAGATGCTGCCATGACGTTATCCACTGCATCATCCAGTGAGAAGCGCAGCAAAAAGAGAAACCCAGCATCAAGCAGCAGACGCAGAATGCTGCCCTTCAAGGAGGAAGCAAACTCTCCAGCCTTGGCCTGAAATGTACGCCACACAGAGCCAGTGTTAAAGCTGTGTCATCTAAACTGGGTACATCTCAACATTCTGCGTGTCTGCCTCTTCCCATTTCTACTATAAAGCAGCTAAATTGTGTGCAGGTTTTTTTTTTTCCTTTATTCTCTCCTCTCTTCATTCTACAGAGGCACGCAACTCCAGTTCCTTAATGCAGGAAACCTTTCTTTTTAAAGTCTGGACCCATCTTCTGACTTCATCCTGTTCTGCTCCATTGTTCTCAAAATCACATTGTTTCTTCTTCTCTGCCTCCACTGCTGTTGGAGGGAAGGTTAGCACTTCCCCTAAGAGGTAGGTGGAAACGTGCACAGAAGTAAATATTCATTTTGCTTTATGCTATTGGCACATTGCTCTATGAGTAGGCTGGTTCATGCTCACCTCCTACAGAAAAAGCACATCATGAAGCTGGCTCAGACAACAGGAGTGAAAGGGTCATTGCCAAGGATAGGTTTGTCACAAAAGAAACACCAAAAAAATAATGCTTGTGTTCAAAGCAACAACAGAACTGAAGCTGCAGCACTGCTGCTGAACAACGCTTGGAAGCATCTCCCTCCAGAGAAACCTGAAACTCAGTTTGTTATGCCCCAACACTTAACTTCTCTAACAATAAGGAGATCCTGAGAAAAAGAATGCCCTGCTGGTGATTTTGCTCACATTCATTGAATAGTAGAAAGCAAACAACTAGTACCAGAGAATCTGGGCCCTGATCCACCAGAAACTTGAATTATGGGGAGGAATTCCATGGAAAGTGACTTACCTTTTGAACAATACGACCCAAGACCTGTAGAGCCAGTGTCCTCTGTTGAATAACTTGGCTGCGAGACAAATGAAAGAGCTCTTGGAGAGAATAACCAGCCCTCTAAAGGGGGGGGGGGGACAAAAAAGAAAAAAGGGGACGGGACAAAAAAGAAAAAAAAAAAATCAACAAAAAAACTCAGCTATAGGTAAAAACAGGCCCCTTAAAATAAGATTAACTGTAAAATACTGCATAACGGGAGATAAGCTGCAATGCAATGTTGTTTGCTGCTTTGTGGCAATTGCAAAAGAGATTCTAATCATTGATGTGACAGGAGAAAACTGACTCCTTAAGAAAAGGAGGTATGTGCACCTTTTTCCAACACCACAGATCCTTAATGGCATTTAAGATAAAAAGCATTAATGGAGTTTTCTGAAAGCAAAGCAGTTAATGCATGCAGATCCAACTTCTCCTCAGGAGCTTGTTTCAAAAGAAAATCACCAATCCACACTTTCCTAAGGTTTTTGTCACTAAAAAGCTTTGATACAAAAGGAATCTGCCAAATCAAACACAGAAAACATAAATAGGTGTGCCCTTTCTACTACATTACACCTACCTCTGCCTCTTCTCCATGGTGATGCAGGCCTAGATGTGTTGGTAAATCAGCATCTGCAGGAATTAATTCTCCCTTTAAACTGAATCGAGCTTGCATTCCCTACAATGAAAGGGTGGAGGGAGAAAAAGATTATTTCTATTGCCTTCCGCTCCATTCACCTCTTAAAATACCACCTCTTACACCAACTGCTGGAAGGTGACAGTTCAAAAACTCCCCAGGTCAGGCCTCAAATTCTTAAAAAAAATTTACTCCCCTCTTTCCTTTTTTCTTAGCTTTCAGACCTGTTTCATCCCAGATTACAGCTGCTAAACTCTCACTTCCTAGCTCTCTTGAGCACTACAGACTGAATTGACCACGTATTACCCAGCCTATAGAAGAAACTGGGGAATCTCCCAGCCTGATGAAATCTTACAGATTGAGTAACCAGAGGACTAGTTTTTGAAGCCTTCAAAACTGTTACTGCTGAGAAGCACGATCCAGACACAAACATGAAAAATACCAGTTTCTGCTTTCAAACCTTTTTGGTTTTCTTCTGCCGAGGTGAGGGTAAATCTTTCATCCATTCCAGCTTCTCAAACTCCACATTGTCCATGTGAATCCATTCCTTCTTGGGCTTCACAGGCAGATCATCATCTTTGTGGGAGGGGAAAAATAGCAGTCTTACCTTCCAAGGCAGGAATGAAGAAAATACTATTCCCTCTTTGCCAACCTACTTGGCTTAAAGACTCCATCAAATATAGGATTCATGTAAAATAAGAAGAAAACAATTTTCAAACTGACTGTTGGCTGATGCATAAACATCAAAGGTTTAAAGCTGTTTTCATCTTTCATGAGAGCTAGAAGAGGAAGTAAACAGCACTAATGAAATTCACAGACAAGGCTAATTTGGGAGAAGCTGAACAGAAGTCAGGACACAAATAAGGCAAGTGATCAGAACCAGGGCAGAAAAATAATATCAGCCCTACTTTTGAGAAAGCAAACTAATATCATCCAAGGAGGGGGGTGTTAGGGGCGGTGTGAAATCATTCAAAAGTATTAATGCAGAGATGTCCAAGCAAATTATTGGAAGCCAGTATGATTTCAGCCTAGATACGCTGGAGAGAGCACAAACACTACTATTCATGCTTTCATCGCATTTGCGATGCTGCTTTTTGTTCTGTGTCCCCCTCTAACGGCTTGAGGAGATCAGCTTGGGAAGAAAAGATCAAAACAACTGAAAATTTACACAGCTTGCCTGAGAAACAGCTCAGTGGGGAAACTGAACAGTTGAACAAGAATTTTAGAGATGCAAGTACTAAAGGAAGAAATTACTGATTCAACTTTATGAAGAGCTTTGACTAGAAGAATTGGAGAAACGAGACATTTATGCCTGACATCAGAAGAGTTGCCCTAGGAAAGAGACAGATCAGCATGTGGAAGAACCTCACAAGTGAAGGGACAGGAGAGATGTAACTGGAAATGATCTGAACACTAGCAAAGGTAATGCTTTGCTACTAGGATACTATCCCGTACCAGCATAAGAAGAGATGAGATAAGAAGTCTTTGCTATCTCAAGAGAAATTACACATAAGGACAGGAACAGGTAGTCTGAGGGCATGAAAAGCAGCAGCATCAGTCCTGCTGGAGCAGCCCAGAATTCATTTGCATTGCAGCTATTAATCCTAGTGCTCTAGTCTTCTCTTGCAAGGAACAGTGAGTCCCACTGAGATGCTTCCTGCTGATAACTGGCCTGAAACCTATCGTCTTACTTTCCTCCAATTAGTAGATAAACTTTCAGGAAGGGCACTCATCCTTTCTAGGATGAAACTTCACCCTTATGATCAACGTGGTATTGAGTCAGGCAAGGAACCAAGCACAGAGTTATCTTCCCCAGCCAGAAAGCTGTTCAGCAGCTGAAAGGCTCAGCACACATTTTAATTGAAGAGAAGGAAAAAGCATCTGAAATGTAAGAAAGTGGAATGTTTGTGGGTGGTAGGTGCAAAACTAGAGGAAATAAAATCAGCAGAAAAATGAAATCTATTGACATTTGTAATTCAACAAATTGTTTTCTCCATTAATTGCTAAATTGATAGGGTTGAGTTAATCATTCTATGAATAGGATTACGCATATTACCACCAGCCTTCAGTATTATGATCTTGATCAACAAGAAAAGACGGATATATATTCCAAGACATCAGCAGATTGTTCAGTTACTGAGAGATGCCTTTACAGAAACACAAGCTGACAGTGTGAATGCAACACTTGCACTGAACTTTTTCAGACTTGGGTTCTATTAAAGGCTACCACCCAACCTCTTCCCTTTCTGCCTTGCTTCCCCTTTTCCTGGTACCAGAATTTACTTTTCCATTTGATAAGATTACAAGTTGCTGGATAAAGGCTTGTTTATTAGAAACAGTAGCCTTTTATCTCATTAGAGAGGCAGGTTTGACTTTTGAGCAATTCCACTGCTTTGTGTCATCACCCTCTCCCTGGGGAAATTCAGAATGACCATTTCTGCTGGGTTATTCATGATTCGTTTACTTCTGAGCACGAACAGATGCAAAATCCCAACACTAAGCGCTAATGTCAAATTAATATTTTACATCTCCTGTTGGCCAAGATGGGCTGCAGGCACAAACTCAGTGCTAGAAAGGCTTCCCTTGGTTTTATAACGGTGTTCCAGCTCATCCTTTCTTTGTTATTTCAAATATTCTGGGGAAACTCCTCTTCTCCTTTCCTGTGCAGTCTTCCATGGGAAGCAAAAGATGTTGTCAGCACACGATGCTCTGAACACTGAGCTATTCCCAAGAGCACTACTACAATCTTCTATTGCTCCCAGTCGAGTAAAAGAATGTCACTTAACCTGGTGCTACTTGTGCACTTGATTGTTCTGGAACTAAAAAGAGCTAAAAATAGTCCTTTTGATTAAGATGAATTCGTGGAAAAGTAAAACTTGGGGAGAAACAGCAAAAGGACTGTTCACTGAAGTGTCTTCCTCAGTAAGAGGCTAATCAGCTTTCCTTCTCCTGCATGTGTACACACACATACACTCACAGTCTCATCCCTCTCATCGAGAAAACGATAAATGGTTGTTATCTCTTGCAAACACCAAGCTGAAATCCAGGAGTGATTCAGAGACCTCTTTAATCAGTCTGCACGTTGCACTGGGACACAAAGAATGCATCAGAAGAGAGGATCGAGAGATAGAGACAGCCAAAAATTGACATGAAACTGGGGGAGAAGCGTGCTAACGAGGGAGAGAGACATGCTATGAACAAAAGTGTGGGGAAGATGAGAATGGGAGCCTAAAATCACAATAGAGAAAAAGAAATAGCTAAAGAAAAAACTGCAGTGAGGAAAGCAACAGTAAGAGCAGAAGCTTAAGGGGAAAACACTTCTCTGCCATGAGAATATATGGGTTACTCTAGCTGCTGGGGATAAAGCAGCTTTCTCCTCATGCAGGCATATATTGAGTATTAAAGAGTTCTGTCATAAGAGGCAACAGCTCTGTACAATTCTTCCAAAAAAGCAGAAGAACATTCTACACCTTAATAATTCCCTCCATCCACAGCACAAAGAAAAAAACTGTATCCTGTGGCAATCACCATGTGGGTTCTGAGATACAAGCCACAGAGTGGGGCCATCAGGAGTAGTATGATGATAAGACATACATGCGCTATATGAGCAATTTCCCTGAAGTGAGATTGACTGTCATCTCCATGCCATCCTGTGAGCAAATCACTAATTCTTACTACCCAACACCCTCTTGTCCCCAGCCAGTCCCAGTTAAAAGAAATTATTCAAGCAGCAGCTGAATCTCACTACCACACTCTTCTGTTTCCCTGATCACACAACTGAACAGAAGAGCAATGATGCCTAGTTTAAAACATTTTCCCTTCAGAGACCTCAGAACAAATTTCAAAAACAAAGCAAGACCTCCCACTGAATAGCTCACCTCCGTTACATAGTGTTATCACCCTTCTAATCTATGGAGCCCAGCTAGAAATAACAGAGACGTTCTTTCTTGAACCCAAAATAGATGTATTTTTTAAATATCATGATAAAATTCTGAGTTGGGTAACTAACCAATCTGGATTGATGCAAACACCATGCAAATCTTACATTTATGTTCAGAACATTAACAACATGCACTTCGTTTCTTACCTGTGATTTCTACCTTCGTATTTTCTTCCTTCCTTACAGATTCTTCCAGACCCGACTCCTGAGTGGAAAGAGATGATCCTGCACCATGCTGAGCCACAGGCAGAGATTCCAAACACTCCTCCAGTCTGTTCTGTTCCATTTTTAATTCCTTTTTCTGGCCTTCACTGCCACCACATCGTGACTTTAAGAAAGCAACTAAACTGGAATCTGCAAGTATTGACAAAGAGACAGACAGAGAAGTGACAGAAAGTCTCAAAATACTTGATATGCCTATAGCTCTGCTATTTATGTTTTAGTCTTTTCATTCCCATTCCACATGCCCTCTTCTTCTGTACCATCACTTCTTTTCAAACTGAGGCTCTTAACTGCTTTATGACATCTTGAGCACATAAGCTGGGTACAACTGACTGGTGAGGCAACACCAGAGAAAGAGCTGATAAATGTCTTTCAAGGTAAAGCAACCACAAAAATTCTAGTTATTCTCCCAGCTTACAAATAAAGAGATAATTGTTTCTTTCCCCCTCACTGCCACTGAAAAGGCACATCCAAACAAAATTATTCATTGTGGAGAGAATTCTGGTCTGTGATTTATAGGAGGATCCCAGGTCGCACAGTTTGCTTACCCTGCCTGTGCCTCAGTGGCATCACTGGCCAGGAGAATACAAGGAACAGACACAACAAAAATAATTACCTGCTTTTTACTGAACTACACTAGAGCTGCATAGTCTAGATATTATATTAGGAGAAGGAGATCTTGTTTGTTCTAAACCGACTCCCTATCCTGAGAGTCAATTATGATTTGACAACATCCAGAAAACAGATGTGGCCATTCTCTTCGTGATCTGGAGGAGAAAAGGAACATTTGGGAGGTAGGGGTGTTTTGAAGGACAGATAATATTCCTACGGCTCTGAAATAGGAAAATGTCAGATGTTGATCATTTCAGATCTGCTACAGATATCCCACATCATTTTTGATGGAGCGCACTTTCTCTCTGAATACTCTTCATCTGGAAGATGTGTTGGGATGTTTATGCCAGAGGTGAACAGTAATTGTACCTCTCAAAGGCACAGAGACACTCCAATAACAGTGTCAGAGATGTATAAAGTAACAGAATATAACACCTACATTGATTATTTATTCTTTGGAGGACAAAAGACAAGGAATTCAGAAATGCTCTGCACCTGAGAGAAGTCATCCCAAAAAGGAAATGACTCCCACGTCTCTGAAACAGTTCAAAGAGGATGCAGGGATCTATCCCACACTTGCAATTCCTGCACGCTCTCCTCATGATGCAGTTTAAACCTCCCTTGGCAAAGGAGAGGCATTCAGCCCAGTCTCATTAAAGCACGCATATTTTTTCCCGAATGCAAGCAGAGCTCTCACTTTCTCACACTTCACTGTACACAGCAAGGAAAAGACTGTATTCATTATTTCATCATTTCACACAAACAGTGACAAACAAGGCACTGATGATGTCAATCTATGCACAGTACATCAGAAAATAAGCCTACTTCTGCCCACAGTGTCCATGGGCAAAACAGTATCGACAGTAAGACCCTGAAGACACTGGCCAGCATGGAATTGCCTACCCATCCTCATAGTCCACACCATGGAGTCTCATCTGCTTGATAACTAAGAGGTTAATTCAGAGACTGGGCAGCATTAAACACCCACCAATTATTCACACTCCTGAATATGAAGAAAGAGTCTCTTTAATCCACATCTCTGTGCCTGTCCAGATCCCAAGTTCATCTGTAAGCCAGCAATTTAGTTTAGGAGTTGCTTCATTGTGCATAATTCCCTAACCACAGATATTTTGGGAAAGCCAAAATTACTCCCAGTTTCCTTAAGGCCTCAAAGACTGAAAGATCTACAATTTTAACCCATAGGGCATATAAACAAATACCTTGTTTCAGAAAATAATTTATTGTTCAAAAATACTTAAAATACACCCTATCCTTTTTGAACTCCCTAAGTATTCACTTCACTAATATCCCAAAGGACGGAGTGGTAGGGACAAGGAGCAAAGATCACAAATCAGTCACAAGAATAAAGTGCATAAATAAGGTATTTTTCATACACATGCCATTGTTATAAGCAGTGAAGTTTAAAAAAAAAAAAATGTTTTTCACCTCAGGTAATTTGAAGAGCTCAGCTCTCTAAATGAAGGATATAACTAAGCATTCTATCTGCAATTATTTTGAACAGTTCCTTTGCCACCTTTCCAGTTATACCTATGCTGCTTGCAATGAAGTCAAGATCATTAATATGATCTTTAAGCTAAACACACGAGAGACTTATGCCTCTAAAATGCCACTCACACCTAAATTTGATGCTAGAGAACCTGAAATTATGAGAATTTCAAAAACCCTTGTCTGCAACCTACATCTGTATGTTCTTAAGCATACAAAATCATTGAAACGAACGCCAACAAGTTTTACAGTGCCCCAGGTCACACAAAGTCTTATCAAACATACCACACACAGTGTTCTCCCCCATCTTGTCCTCACCTGTCAGTGACAGGCATTCCCAGAGCACCACTGTGGACAGGGCTCCAAACCAGAGACCAGACCCCTGCCAGAACACCTGCACCCAACAGCCAGATAATTAAATCACTTTTTCAAGAAGTTCAAGACTAGTTGTAAGTTTTTCTGCTCTGTCAAGTACATATTTGAACTGAAATCTCCCACATGCCCACACATTTCCCCTATCTGGGTACTGAGAGTTCTGCCCCAAGTATCAGGTATTTTGGAGGGGAAAACCAAGGGCTCTCTCTCACCTCAGCATTGCTACGGCCATCCCAAGAATAGCTTTGCTTTCTTATCTGCTTCAGAGAATTACATTTTAGGAGCTCAATACGTGTATATGTAACCAGCTATTTAGTGTGCAAACTAACAGAGTGCATGGACCATCTTATCCCACAGCAAAGGGGAGAGGAGACAGACTTAAGCTAAGCCCCCTCCCACTGAGGAATAAGCGCTCTTTAATTCCTTCACACTTAATTCTTACTCATAAGCTACGGACATGACATGGAAGCTAGATTATCCACATATGCAATGAGCAGGAATCCCAAACTCCCATCTTTGATCTGTGAATTTGGCAAGACTTCAGGACACCTACACATTCAAGTAAACTTCCATGTCTCTAGAATTCACCCTGGGAAGCACATACCCAGCTGAGCCAGAAGCCTTTCCTGCTCCTGTAGGATCTCTTCCTCAGACATGGACCGCAGCTTCTCCAAGTTCTCTCTGTGAATAGCTTGAGCTTCCTGCTCACTCTTTTGGCTTCCAAGACCCTCTCCCGTTATGAGACAAGGCCGCTGAGAGGTCAAAAAGTCACCAGCTTTATCTATAAGATCCAGCAGAGAAAGCAGTGATTTAAGTGTCTACAACATTATGAATTTTGTCAGCATCTCAATTTTGTCATTATCAAGCTTGCATAATTTCTTTTTTTTTTTTTTAACTTTGGTAGCCACATTAAAATAGGAGTAAAGAAGTTTAGTTTAGCTTCAAACAAAACTAAAACATTTGGGCTTTCATCCCATGTCACAACAAAACGTCATTTCCACCTTGTTTCTTTAGGAGTTTGGGGAGGGATGGGGGGAAAGGAATTTTTCTTTAATGCAAAGCAACAGCAAGAAAAGGTAAACTGGAGCATAATTCACAACTGATGAGTCAGACCATTCTTCCAAGTTAGTGAATACTAGATTCTTTCGCTGTCCAAGAGCGCCTGAACCCACATTTGTATGTCAGCTGAACCGTGACCTAGTAAATATCTGTTGAGTGAAACAGAGAATTAAAATTATTAGGTAAACCAGTTTCCAGAGTGATACAGGATCCATTCTCAACACAGGCATGTTTGCTTCTAACAATGTCCTGTATTCACCTTTAAGGCTTAAACATATCAGAAGTTCCAGCAGGGGTGCATTTTTCCTATCCTGAAAAATCAAGTCTCCTTTCACCTGATCTAAATCCTTTTTAAAGGTCCATTTCATTTAACTCCAGCAGCAGGGTAACATGCTCCTTTGGTCAGAGTGAGACCCTCCAGCTGTCCTGTAGCCCACTATACAAGGACCTGACCTAGTGGCTTTATTCCTTATGTTTTGTTCATATGCTCCATATAGTGACTATACGGAGGTCCTATGACCCTAAGCCAGCCAACCCTGAAAGCATCAAACCCCTGTTCAAACAGCAGTAATGACACTCATCATAACATTAGTAAGGTTTGATGTCACTTCCACAGCAGTTGTCTTGCATATCGAGCAGAAAGAGACGAGAAAACAGAGTGACCTGGTAAAAGATTCAGTACGCTTCCCACCATCAGCAACTAAGCTGAGGGTTACCAGGCACAAACACATTGTTACCACAAGAAATGGAGCTCCCCCTCTTCTCCTCTTGCTTCTAGTGATCCTGCCACAACAATCTTGCTGAGGAGGCCAAGCCATTTTCTGCCGTGCTACTACATTTTAGAAGTGTTCTACTTCAAGAGGATCACAGCTATAGAGCTGCTGTATTTGCCTTTGAGATTTCTCAGACAGAAGCACACACGCACAATTGTAACAGGATATACAGTAAGCACAGTACATTGACCTGGACAGTGGATTTGTGCACGCACAGCACAGCATGTCTGTGGGTTCTCTTACCAATTCTCTGACAGTGGTCAGGGCAGACAGAAACCTTAGCCAAATGGCAATAACCCTCAAATGACATCTGGTCTCTATTTCAATGTGAAAAAGAGGGTGTCAGGGAAAAACCCAGACTGATGGTGGTCCTAAGCAAATAGGACTGCCCAAGACAAAAAAAAAAAAAAAAAAAAAGCCTGGAGATGCTGGTAGCAGTTGAATTGGTTTCATCTTTCCTTGTCACATTGCTGTCAGACAAGTCACTGCTGGAGGTGGCACTGCCTCATCAGCACTGCCTCACAGCATTCCTTATGGAGCAAAGCCATACTTTCATGGCAGCGGATCTGGTGACGGAAGACTGAGCTTTCAGCTTCTAGGTAGGAGTGAGAACCCGTATCACAGTGGTCCCAAACACCTTCATCAGACACAAGAACCTCTTCCTAAAATTGTGGAAATCAATGATGAAACAAGAAAAGCTTTATGTATAACAAATAGAGAGGAAAAGGAGGACAAGAACCTTGAAAAATAAATCTGTTTGGCCCTGTGTGAAGCAAAAAGGAAATCAGTGAGAAAGCTAACCCAATTTTTAGAATGTTAATTTGTGTCTCAGACCATTTCAAATCCTTGTCACACCACAGACATTCCAAGTGACCTTGAGATACACTGAGGACAACAGTGCTACCCTAATTTAAAAATAAGGTGCACTGATGTTATGGTTACTAAGGCTATGTAAATACGGTAGGCTGGATAAGCAGAACCTTCTCCACTTACCATCCCTGATGCTGGGGAGAGGTGCCTCTTCTGCTGATCCCTCAGGATCCAGGTCAGCCGGAGCAGCTGATCTTATTTGCACGCACTCAGCAGCAGAGGGAGCTGTTGCTGCCTTTTCAGCAGCTCTTCTCGCTGCCATCTTTTGTGCAAAGATGCTTTTTCTTCCAGATCCCACCTTCACCTGCAAACAGGGAAGCCATGTGTCACCACTTTCCTCTCCAGACTCCCCCGCACACCTGCCACTAACAAATGTATAGATCTCATCCTAAAGACACCCTCAAATCAGACTTTGGGATATGACACGGACAAGCTGCTGGCAGCCACCTGCCCTCTTCTGTGCATGTACTATTCCTTTTTTTAACAGTTTAACGCTAGGACAGAGAGACAAAAACATGAATGTTTTTGCTACCTAGAGAAGGAAGATGATTAATTATAAGTGAATTCAAGCCAGGGAAGTACACCTAAAATATCACTAAACACAACAGTTCCAGCTTTCCTGCTGTTTGGAAACTCTGCATAGCTGAATACTTTAAATTTCTGAGGATAAATGGGGTTGTACTGCACTGTGCTCACCACATGCCTGGAACAGGCTTCTTATAAGGTGATTAGAGAGCAGCAGGGTGAAGAGATTTACACAGTAAGAAGTGGGCAAGTGGTGCTAAAATAATCCTGGCTAAATTACTGTGCTGCTTGCCTAGGCGATGGAAGGGCATAGCTCTGAACAGCCTTACACAGGATGCACAGGAAATCCAAAGCAGAATAAGAAAAAAAAAATCTCTTGCATGTCCCCAGTCCAGAGAAGAAACTTAAAAGGCAGTCTGAACGTTTGGTAGCTGCTTTGTGCACTCCTGCATCAGGTAAACAGAACTGGTAGTTTAAAAAGTATTACTCTTTCCTTTCAAAAAAGCTGCCGTTCAAAATAAGCTACCTCTTCAAAGCAACCACAGCTATCAATCGCATATCAGTTCCCAGCATCTGACTCCCACTCAGCTAGCAGCTCTTGCTACTACAGCAACAACTGATGATAGCAGCCATGGCTTCCAGCTTTACAGCCTCAGAAGAAAAATTATGTCAAAATCCAAAAGGCTGCAGAAGATAATCTGTGCAACCATACCCAAACGTCATGCCAGGAGAAATCGGGTGCAACTTTAGTACGGACTTAACCAAACTCGTGGACAAATTAAGAGATTGTTCCTCAGAGAAAAACAAGCAGAACAGGATCAATTCTATTACAGCAACGCAGATTTGATCCACCTCACTAAAGTTAGCTGAAGGGGATCACCTCTTTCCTAAACCGAAAGGATTCCGATGTTATTTAACTGCAGGGTATGGAGTACCTACTTGACGGCAGCTTGGTAGAAGAGCTCTCTCCTACACTAAGGTGGCAATGCCAGAGATATGTTGAGCTAGCTTATGATCTCCAGCATGCCAAGTCACTTATTTTGAGCCCTACCACCCACCAAGCATTAGGCTTTGTTGTGGGGTAGTTTTAATTGTCAATGAAGGTAGCATAAAACAGCTGCTCCCAACCTTACCTCACTTTTTATCTCAGAGCGGTGAAATGTCCTTGGAAATGGGTCTCCTGAGGGCACTGGCATGGTCACTGCTACTGCACTCGTATCTCGTTCCTGCAGCAAAAAATTCAAACCCTGTAGAAACCATCGCAACAGCCAGACACGTTTATATCATTTAGCTAAGAGTGGACTCAAAATCTCTCAGCTCTGCAGCTCACAAGCTTTCTGCTACATCACTCTCAGGCTTAGAATACCTTGTGCTTATTTAGAGCCAAAGCGAGGCTATTTTCCAAAAGGCTGGGCTGCCAAACTCCACACACCTACTCAAAGAATCAGATAAAGGATAACCTGGGCCAGGGCAAAGCAATGAGAACATCCCCCTTAGAGAGTCCAGAAACTCACCCAAATCCACACTAGAGCACATGCCTGCATGCAAGCAGTGTGACCTGTAGGCAGGTCTGGACTGGAGAGCAGATTCAAACCCATATTTAACTGACAGCAAAAATATACCCAAAGAGCTTTTTCTTTCAAGGTGCTCCAGGACAGTCGTCTACCGTGCTACAACTGCTGCATTACATTGTAGAAATAAAAAGCAGCAACAGAATCCTTCATCCCTGGCCACTGCTTAGTTCACAGCATTCAAAAAAACACTAGACCATCACATAAAAACCAGACATACAATAATTTTGCTGAAGACTGCTGTAATGTGTTGATCATGACTTTCCAGTCTTTCCTCTGGATCTTCATCCTCGAAGTGGACACAGGCACTTTTGATCTTGGACTTTTTTGGAGGAGCTGGAGTTAGAGCTGGGAGAATATCAGGAAAATCTGGAGAGGGGAAATAATAAGAAAAAAAAGCAGTCAAGTTACTCATATACAACTACTGTGCAACAGATACCAGACCAAGGCTCCCTAATAGCACCTACTATTGCTCTGATGAGAAACAAAGAAGATAAGGAAGCAATAAGACAATTAAGAGTCCTCTGTGTCTGACTTGCACTGGGTAGTGGAAAGAAACATGCTCAAGAATTTTATTATTTATGTATTAGCACCAAGATCTTTTCAAAGAGCTGCATAAGCAGGAAAGGGTACTGAGGCCTGACTGCAAGTATTAAGGGAAGAAGCAAGGCTGTACAGAAACACATAGTGTCCTTGCAGGTTCTGTTCAGGCACAGAAAAGCACATTTCCACTGCTGGCTCTAACAGTGAGTGATTTGTACAATCATGAGCAAGTCAAGGCCTCCTTTTCGCTATCTATAAAGTGGGATCATATTTCCTCACCTGGAACTAAGCATTGCAAGATTTAAGTTGTTGCTTTTAAGAAAGCACTTTGAGCCTCTGAGACTATTAAGCACAAGACAGCAGTGTTACTGCTGATGGAGGAAAACAAAACCGCGGGAAGGAGGCTTATCAAGCCAGACCTGCTGGCTGAAAGCTGTAGCTGTTACCAGAGCTAAATCTCAAAGACACTGACAACAGGGTCTGCATAGATGGCAAAATAAGCAGTGAGTGTCCAATGGGTACAAATCACAGAAAATACCACTTGCATTGAGGCTGGCAAGGTACCACAGGCAGCTGATAAACATAGAAAAAGGCAATGTGTTGGAAAGGTGGTTCTACTGAATGCTGGTAACATTGGACAAGTGCATTTTCCAACAAGGCTAAGAACAAACAATACTGCAAGGAGGACACACATGCAGGGCAAAAGCAACACTGGGTTGAGAGGGAGGTGAAAAGACAAGCGCTGAGGAACACTGAAAGGGACAGAGAATCCTAGTAATTCAAAGAAGCCCACAAGGGAAATTACCATCCAACATGACTACATCCTTGCTGTCCTGTAGCGAGAGTCTCTTAGCATCTGTGCTCCCTTCCGCCCCCTTCCTCTTGTCTGCTTTCTTCACAATCTTCACTGCAGGTGAAGCTCTGGCTGCCAGGAACTGGTTTTGAAAGTGCAGCAGGTCTGCCTCGGACTCCCCAGGCTTTGGCCTCGACAACATCTTGCCTTCTTGCTCTTGCAGCCCGGCCCTGCGTGCTGTTCACATGGAACCTATTGAAGACATGGAAAACTGGTTACAGAACTGGATTTCCTGGGGATAAGATGGGGACAGCAAAGGAAAACTATTCATTTTTGTCTCACTCTACTGTTCCTATACATACTGCAGCCACCCTATTTCAGGATCACCCCAGGACACAACTAGTTGTACCAGAGTCCCAGACAAACTGTTTACCTTGTTCTTCATCGCCGAACAACATGCTACTAGACAAGCCAACACCTGGTCTACCAGCCAGCTGGGAGCAGGATGGCATTCATCCAGCAAAAAGCCAGCCAACAAGCGCATCACTGCCAGAATGCCAACACCACGGCCTTGGATTTGCAAAGCCACAGAAGCACCTGGTCTAAGACAACAGATTTGACTTACTCCATTATCATCACCAACCAAGAACATCAGAGGCACAGTATCATGCAAACCTCCCCACTCCAGCATACGGTCTTCTCGGGATCCTAGCATTAGCATCCCTGTCAGGATGCAGGAGTCTGTCCATGTAGATTTGGACAATGCACTCGCCCTCACTGACTCTGTTTGCTCCCCTTATCACTCAAATCTCCCAAGCGAGAAAAGTTTTTCTTCCTTAGCCAGTCCCCCTGCTTTAGTTCTCTCTCTCTGCCCTCTTACTGGCAGAAGCCGTGCTATTTCCAAGCATTTTCATTTACTGCCCAGGCTAGTTTTAGGTTGAAAGCCAAGGGTGGTATTTACAAAGACTTCTACTTCTGTGCGTATGAGAACTTACTAGGAAGGCAACTATTCCACCTCCCATCTACTGGGCAAGAAAATATTTGTGACTATTACTCCCCACCTCTTATTCCCAGACCCTGGGACCATCAATCCATTTCTCACAGGCAGCGAGTAAAGTGTTTGCAAATACATTTCACACTAATTCAATCACTGATCAGCACTAATGCTACAGACTTGACACCCTCCCACACTTGGTATGTTGAAATATTTTGTACATATTTGATCTCTTCCACTTTTAAAAGCCCATCAGGACTCGATGATTTATTGTGAAGTTGGAAAGGAAAGTGGATATGGATTTTTAAAACTACAGTTATCTGCCATACGGGTAGGCTGTACGCACGAGAAAATGCAAAGCTTGGAAGTGAATCTCTGTCTTGATCTCAGACCAAACCAAAGTTCAATCATTGTGCAGGCACAGCCACTGCCCTGAAGCCAATGTTTTGTCTTATGCTATTATCATACTTTATTGTAAAATATGTGGAGAGATACCTTGTGAGAAGGATGCTAACAGACACAAGAATTACTCCATGCACTACTTATGACCTACGCTTGGAATATTTATACTATTTTCAGGGATCTCATTCTTGATCAAGATTGGCTAGATGTGATGCTGCTGGTTCCAAGATCACAAAGAGATCCAGGGAATTTTACATTTGGTTGTTTTTTTTTTTTTTTTAAAAGCAAGGCCTTAGTGTAAAACCACCAACCATGTAAGACTCGCTGAAATTCTTTTTCCTGTCCCTCATTTTGTGCAAAAGCTGGACTAAAACCATTCAGACTTAAGAGTTTTGCGTACCAAAACAAAGCAGATTTTCAGAGGTTTCAAGGTTTCCAGGGACTCCATTTACTTCAGCACTTCATGACTGAGGAACCAGACCTCTTCATCCGATGCCAACATCACAAGTTAGTTGTTCGATTTCAGACACCTCAAAACACTGACCTTAATGAAAGCTGTCAGCTCAAGAGTCCCTGAACAACAACTTCCATTTACACCAAGCCTATGTATGGCACAAGCAGCAGCAAGGGGAACTTCCCTGTACCCTCTGCACAATGAAACCCTCCCCCAACACACAGGGAAAATGCCCAACTTCTCTACCAAGGCTGTCAAGGACATCTGTGGAACACGGCCGCTAGCAAAGGCTACTTCAGGGCAGGAAGGGAAGGGAGCACCCTGCTACAGTGCCTTGCTACTGTCGGAGAAGGACTTAACACAAAAACACCTGGGATATCATTGCGGTTCTGACTGATGCCAAGGATGCAGAAAGAAACACTACCTTTCAGCCCGGTTCCCTTGCAACTGCACAGCAAAAATTGCAACTTCTGCAGACAGCTCCTTTTTTTGTGCATTCCTAGTATAAGCACACACCTACTTGCTGTTTATTTACGGAGCTTTCTGCCACAACAGGGGCTCCAATAGTCATACTTCAGTTGATAGGTCCCTCTTTGATATGCATAAGTAGCACCACACGCATCAGAAGCCAAGTGTTTCATGCCCTATCATCACAGGCTTCAAAGCCCGAATGAGGATGATGCTAGGATTAACAGACACAGAACACCCAGTTATAAGCAAAGTGTGCTGTTAATCTTTCTGCAATAAGCTTCTTCCACACAGGCATGTACACACATTTGTCCAAGTCTCTGCGTATTAAAAAAGTTAATCAAAAAATAGAGCAGGCCTTGAAACTGCCTTCATTTGTCTCGGGACTTGTCAGGCACAAGAAGCCAACTATGCAGTCATTGTCTGAAGAGGTTAGATGTTCCAGGAACCATTTCCTCAAAGTCAGTCCTTCCTCCATATGGATATAGAGGCCACCCAAATGTAAAGAGCTACAAGACGGTAATAGAGAGATGGGCATTAGTTTGGTGCAAAAATAGATAAAAGCTTTAAATGTGTTCTTTCCACGTTCTAAGTGGGTCTGGAAATTTAATACAACCAACGCCTTTCACTTGGTCCTTCTGCAGTCCCAACGAGCCAGAAATTGCTTAAATACATATGGGACTTGCAAACAGACAGAATGTAGTGAAAACAGTTTGCTTTCTAATGGTACCTTTTCCATGCCCCCTGGAAGCCATCTAAGCACATTAGCAACACTCACCTGGCCATCATAAGGAATAATTCTTATCCACCAGAGCTCAATGAAAACATGCAAGAAAAATAACACACTACTGATGATCAGCACTAACCCCAGCATCCTATGGTCTAGTTGTCTCCAATCTTACAATTGGCTACTTAAAAGCTAACCACACACAAACTGTTTGCCTAGAGGGACCACCATCTAGCCGACACATGCAACCTGCTGAGGATATTGTCCTAGGAACGCATCTAAGGGATCAGAAATGCTGTCAAAGGACCATGAGCACCTATATACACCCGAACATAGTGATTATAGTGCATTCACATCTGTTGTTGTATCCCCTGTCTGCATTAAAAGTCTCAATAAATAGTTTTCTATCATGCTCTGGACTTTCCATGGATACTGTTTGAAAAGCCCGTCAGCGCTGCAGGAAGTTTTACAAATGCAGCTGGGACCAGTGGTCTAAGTCAGACTAAAAGAAGATGCAAACGCACAGCGGGCAATAAAGCCACAGACTGCTTCAAGTGCCAAGATACAGTTTTGGATTAACCAACTTCAGCTCAAGTGTAAGCCTGAGAAGGATGGCCAGATAGGACAGTAAGGGACCCTAATCACCAACTAATGCAGCACCAGTGTATCACAGAGAATGGCATTTACTTTACAGAGAAACTGAGGTCTACAATACTCTTCCAATTCTTTCCAGAAGCAGCGTTTAAACTTCTGAGGCATATATTACCGACGTCTGCCACTACTCTCAACAGACATAAAACAACGTAAGAATCAGACACAGCATTTGTTTGAGCAAAGTACCACTCCACTCCTGTCCAAGGTTTTCACATGCGCCACCAGGCTACAAAAAAATTTAGTTACTTGATATAATCCAATGTCGTTATGATTTTTATTTTATTCTAATTCATCTGCATTTACAGTGCATTTTTCTTCCGCAGCAGCAGAGCCCTACAGCCTAAGGGAGACACTTACATCACAACAACAGCCATGAACTAGACACAGTTAAAAGAGAAAAGGTAGCAAGTACATGTAAAAGAAATCAGAACTCAAAAAGAATCATCTCTGACTCCTACTGATTTCTGAACCCTGTCATTTTTTTTCCCCATCCTCAAATCTACAACACTGCATTCTTCTGCTAAAGTTATCAGATTTGGGTCAAAGAAGAATACAAGATCTTGGTGTCACAATCAGCGCCTCAAATTAACGTATTTCTTCAGACCTTGTTGGTTGAGGCAAGGAGTTAAAAGGCGAAGCAGAGTGTCACATCTCAGCCTCTCCAAGGCAGCTCAGCATTCAATGGAAAGGTACAATTTGTCCGCTCTAGATTAGTGGTCAATGAAAGCTTCACTCAGGATTCTTCCCTACTTTGCAAAATGGTGATGTGCATGCTCTGCTGTCACAAAAATGCTTTCTGCACACAATACTGTAATGAACGACAGTCTAAAACATCTAGGCTTGACAAGACAGGCAGCAACTTTTATCTGCTATACAGAAGGCAGATACCTGTAAAGACCCTCCTCCCAGAAGGAAAACCCCAGTCAAAAGCCACAAGGACGTCTCCTCAAAGAGGCTCCACATCTCACGCTGGTCATGCAAGACTCAGTGACTGCCTCTCTGCCTGTCAGGCACGTACCATGTGCACGCATACAGCACCTTGCCTCCAGAAACGCTGCTTCCCCAGCTTGCCTGAAGAGTCTCTGCAATAAAGAGGCACCAGCATGGCACAAAATAAAATTAAAAGCAATAAGCTGCTATTAACAAACGAAAGAGCTGATGCGTCCCGAAGCTCCCACCGCGTTCACAGCCCTCACGGGCTTTCCCTAAACGAGTCTGAATCGAAGTCTTAAAGACGCAGACGTAGGCTAGGCCCGTAGGCCTGGCGCGGCCTCTCCCCGACGGGCAACTGCTCGGGGAAGGGACCCGGCGAAGCAGGGCCCGGCAGCAGAGAGCGCCCGGGGGGCACGGCCGCTGCCC
>NW_009199329.1:0-17835 GCF_000690835.1 Fulmarus glacialis | reverse complement strand
GGTGCGAGGTCTGGCCTCTGCACCCACGTGCCGGTGCTTGCGCTGTGGATTTTGGGTGCAGAAAAGGGGGACTGAGGGCTGGGGTTCTTCCCCCCCCAATTTTTGTCTAATGGAGAGGAATAGATTAAGTTGAAAGGCTCTGGAAAAAATTGAAATGGAGGAAGGAGGAAACCCTGTCGAAAAGTATGTTCAGCTGAAGCAGACAGGACCCCGTTTGCTGATGCTCAGTCTCCTTTTTATGTCTTCCCAGTGTGATCCTGCATTTAGCATTACACAACGCCCTGTCAGGACTTGCTCCAAGAAACCTTTCCCCATCCTCTCCTTGGAGGTTTGAGGGAAATGTAGTCATTGCTTTAAAACAAACAACTACTTCTTCTTCCTCGGCGTGCCCTGACACCCCTCCTGTGGGAAGCAGTCGGGGGAGTGATGCTGTGCAGGTCACCTCTCCTGCTCCCTGCAGCTTCGTCCGGAGCAGCGTAAAAACTCACACAACAGCCTGTCTCCAGGGTGAATAAATATTGCCTTGGAAGGAAAGGGATCCATTTGAAAAAATCCGCTCAAGGAACCGGCAGCAGATATAATCCCCAGCCGGGCTAACACCATCCACTGCAGCGTCAGCCGCAAGTCCAGGCAAGGCAGTGGGGAAAACGGGTCCTCTGGAGAGCCGCTGCCGTGGGTCCGCTCGGCCCTCGCCCCGGGTACCCGCTTTGCAATACAAATGATTTAAACGTCAAACACGGGCCTTACTGCAGCAAAGACAAGGCGCATCGAAGAGCTGTTTAACAAACTAAACTAGGGAGGAGGATGCAAGGGGAGGATGCAAACTGTGTGTTTGTCTATTATTTTTTTTCTCCTGCAAGGGGAGCAGGCCTGTGACAGGGACCCATACGTGGCATCGTTCCCGTGCCAGGATGCGCTGACGTTTCAGCAGGGCGGGCATCATATGACCAGGACCCGGAGCGGCCTTTCAGTGCCTTCCAGTAGCGTTTGGAAGTGCTGACTCAGACTCAGTGCAGCCCCTGCGAAAGAGTAACGCCGCCTCGTGAGGCTCCGTTAAAATCAAAGGAAGATGCTGCACCGTCTCCCAGCCTCGCTAAGGAGACACTGCACAAAGTCACCACCAGAAGACAAAGGAAAAGGCTCCCAATGCAAAAGCTTTTCTTTTAGAGATAACTTTGGTGCATTTTTATTTTTTTTCTACCTCTCTGGGCCGTGGCAAGAGGCCAGCGACTGCTGTTACGCTCTCCAGGAAATTCGTGAACGTCGCAGTGACCTAGTGATGGGGTGGAGAGAAATCAATATTCCTCTTACCGATAGCTGCTGTAGGAAGGAAAACATCTAGCAAAAAGAAATACACTGATGTCTTCAGCTCCCCTAAAGCAGAAAAGCATTTAGGCAGCCAAAAATCGCGGGCGAGGACCTGTGGGTTGGAGCCGGAGCGGTGGAGGAGGAGGAGGAGCAGTCGGCCAAGCGAGGCGTTGGCAGCCGGCTCCGGAGAGGGGGTAGCACCACCGCGAGCTAAAGCTGGATGTTCACAGCTAGTTGAGGATCCAGCTGTAATTTTAACAGCTGGTTCTGTCAAGCTGCCTTCAGCATAGCTCTGATCCAAGCTTCTATAATTAGCCAAAGAGCAGCAGCTCCCCTGCGAAACTTAAAGCGATGCTCGTTGCAGGGGAAGCAGCGTGGCGTGGGAGTGAGCCTTACCGAAAGGGGTGAGGGCTGGCCCTCGACATTTTAAGTAGCTGGGGTTTGGTCTTTTTCTTCTCCATCTAAGCACTTTGTGCAAAATGTTTGGTTAGGTTTTTTCCCCTCCAAAAAGCACACCTAAGAAATGTTGTTTCATTTTGCATCATCCTTAACAGAAATATTGACATTTGTCAACTCAAATAAAAAACGCTTCATTTGTGGTCAGTTTGAGGTGAGTTGTATTTGCTGAACTCGTACAGTTTCTCATGGGTGGGATGGTCTGAGACCCTCCTGCCCCTGGATTCCCTTGGCGGCTGAATGCGCTGCCTGTGGTTTGGGATGTGCTTTGGATGCTCCCTGGAGATGCCCCTGGGAGAGTCAGTCCACCTGGTGAGTATAGGCTATAAGATCAATAAGTGGATGAAACACCTCAATTATAATTAGCATGAATCACTCCTGTCCTTGAGCATTCCCTATTTGAGGTCAACCAACTTGAAATACTATATTTTGACATTGCTCAGGCTGCCTGTTCCTGTAACCTTGGGTTTTTACAATAAATCAATAAATGGATCTGTACAAATTGGAGAGAGCTAAAGAAAAGTATCAGTATCAGAGAAGTATCTCCATGTTTTTGATAACAAACATTTAGGGAAATTTGGGAAAGAATAGGGGGACTATCCCTTTCTGTTTCTGATGCTTTATGAAGGCGGTTCTTGGTGTCCCGGATCTCCTGGTGTTTCTCAGTGTTTTTCTACTGCGCACATTCACGTTCCCTGTGTAGTGACACAGGACTGAAAGGCTGGTGCATCTTTCTTCTGCTAATGAGAAGGGAGAGACTAGGAAGCAATACGATAACAAAGTACATGGAAAAGGCTGATTTCATGACAACTCGTCCTAGCTTAATTAAATTTCTACTAAAGAAAGATCCATTTTACGTTGGAGACCTGCGCAAGGCCGGGCAGTTTCTGTCTCTCAGCAGATAAAGAACATTTTTCCAGAGTGAGGTCATGTCTTTTTCTGGAGTTTGCCAAAGATGTAGCTGAGCCTTAGATCAACCTCAACCTAGAAGCGCGAGCATTTGCTGATGCTTCTTTCTGACCGACACCAGCCCGTCTCCATCTGCATTTTCCCCCTATAGTGAGCTCACCTGAGTTTTCACCTTGAAATCTCCGATGCAGCAGAGAAGTCTGCAGCAGCAGAGTTGTCCACACCCCACCTCTTGGATGCTTACAGTGAAACGGGGCTGGGAGGTGCCTCCCCAGCTGGCTAAATAGGACCGGTTCTAATATCATTGCGGCAGTTGAGGTGCGCACATGGCAGCTATCTGGATGAGCCAGGTCTGTTTGCATAACCAGAGCAGCCCCTGAGGGAAGCGATTATGTGGCACGTCAGTAACAAACAGGATAGCCCCAAAATACCTAAAAGACAAGAAGGCTGCTCAGCGGGGAGTGAACTTTAAAATTTCATGTGTTGCAGAGGCTGGAAGAAGAAATTTTAGCATAGCAAAGTCGATGGGAGTTTTGGTCAGTGATTTATTCATGCTAGAATTTAGCCTTGATTTATGTAATTATGGGAGTTCATAAAGTGGGATCGCACTGCTCCAGGGGATGGGGGGTGATAGTTTTAGAAAAACCAAGGTGTGCAAACGTCCTCGTGCAGCCTGGCGGTTGTGGCTGCGCTGCTGATCGCCCCTGCCTTGATACCACAGCTGCTGGAGCTGATTTCTGGGACAGCTATAAAACCAGCAGCCAGGAAAGGAACGAGTCCTAAATTAAAAAATTCTCCATTCCCTTCATAAAGCAATAGCTTTGACTGTAAATGTGTCAAACACTCAATAATAGAGGATCAGGAGCTGTTAGCACGGCAGCAGATGCGCTCGAAGCCGTTTGATTTCTGTTCAATGCAAACAAAGAGGAATGTTATGTGCGTGCGAGGATGGGTTTCCGTGATTTATGGTTGTACGGCAATGCTGCCTACGTGGACAGAATGCTTTATTCCGGGGTGCCCTGGAGAGAGGGTCCTAAACCCGTCTGAAGTCGGTGGTGAACTTCTCTGCTGACCATAAAGCTCCGTTGGGGGATTAAATTAATCTCATCCTTGCTTGGACTGATCTACGTGAGCAGCTGCCCAGGCTGAGATTTTATTTACTGGTGCAGGTAAGAAACCTGTCTAAAACTATTCAGGGCTTGGAGGATATTTTAGCCTGATCCCATAGCTGTGGTTTGAGGCTCTGCAGGATGCCTGTATGAAATCCAGACCTTCAGGTGGTTCCTGGTGCTTTGCCGTTGTTTCGAGCTGAAGCCTCAGCAGCGTGTAGGTTGGCGTAGCCCATCTGCGGTGCGTGTTGAGGGTGTAAAGGCTCCTCATCCCCAAGTCTTTGCGTGTCTCGCCTCTTTGCTTTCTGTATAAAAGTCGTCGTGGCTGCATGTGAGGCTGTAGGTGGGTTCTCCCTCGCCCTGCAGTGGTCCAGGCAGGACCAGCTCTGTGCGTGGGCAGCGTTGGGCAGGGGGTGATGGGGGGGACAGTTCCTCCAGGTGCCGAGTGAGAAAGCTGCAGTACATCTTCCCGTGCAGCTTTTGTGCGGGTAACTTGCAACGGCTGCAGCGAGGACTTTTTGGGGTGTTGGTGTCTTGCCCAAGGAGGATCTTGGTCTCTGGTTTGGGAGTGGTTTTGCTCTCAAACTTCAGCTTCTGACAGCGCGCTGCTGTACTGATATTATTATGACTTAGTACTGCCTGCCTGTCCTTAAACGTTTTCTTGCCCAGCTTTCCAGCTAAATCAGGCTTCGAGTGCATTCAGTGCTGGTAAATGGGATGAGCATCGCACTGGGAACCTCTCAGCTTTCATCTGCCTTTTTATAATAAAAGACTGGCTTCAAAAGATCAAAACCTGAAGGTTATTTACCTGTAACTGGATTTTTTCTCTGAGCAGGCAGCAGCTCCCAGGTGGGCATGTGGGGATGCCACTTGAAGAGGAAGGATTTGATTTCCAAGTGAAATTAGATTCCACATTCAATTCTCAGTAATACAAGCGCAAGACTTCCAGTAAGGACATTTTCTATAGCAGAGGGTTTTAACGTCTCCCAGCAGATACAATCGAATTGGACTGCAGCAGCCAACTATTGTCTTATCTTTAATATGTAAGCACTCACTCAATAATTAAGTTACCGTGGAAGTTGTACTGTATCAACGGTCAATTATAAGATAAACTGATAAAAGGGAGGATGTGGTTGTGTTCTCTATGGTGGACACCAAACCTGACATGCCTGCAGCGGTCAGGTGAAGACTTGGGAATTGTATATTTTGGTATTTTCTCCTGATCTTTGTTCCCATGCAGCGTTTTCAGGGGAGGTGAGTGCTCACTGGGAGATCAAGAATCACTCTACTAAAAGGAGTTTTTTCTCTGGCGAGTGTCCTTTGCACCACCTTACCTTGCAGTTGTTTGCCCAGAGGTTGTCACCTCCTGCTACCTCGATTTCCCACCTTTCATCCCGCTGACGGCTTCCCCGCGCTCCGCGGCGGCACCTCGCGTGTCTCGTTTCTGCTGCGCTCGGTTGGCGCAAGGGGCAACGTGATCCCATCCGAGATACCTTCTGGCAGTGTGAATGACTGTATTAATGTCTTTGTCACCTGAGAGCTACTCCGTAGGGAATCATAACGTGATTAAAGAAACCAGTTAAAAACAGCTTAGGAAGCTGGATTAGGTACATGATATCTTATTATGGCTCCTTTTAGCTGACAACCCGGTGAAAGAAGGGGGGAGTCTGGATTACACGGGGAAACATCAGACCTGACGGGAGTGTTTTCTGACTGTTAGGCTTAGTGGTGTCATGTACGATTTTAATCAGATTTAAATAGTGGCAAACATCACAAGCTTAATGGATTTCAGCTTTATTATTGGGGCTTTGCTTAGAAGCAATTTGGATCTTCAGCTGTGAGCCAGCAAT
The DNA here is from genome assembly GCF_000690835.1 of Fulmarus glacialis. Taxonomy (NCBI): domain Eukaryota; kingdom Metazoa; phylum Chordata; class Aves; order Procellariiformes; family Procellariidae; genus Fulmarus; species Fulmarus glacialis. The sequence continues at coordinate 12,203 of NW_009199329.1, read as the reverse complement.
GCAAGTGTATTCATGATAACATTAAAAGGGACTGGAAACCCAGGGACCGACCTTGCATTTACATACCACATGCCTATGTATGGGGACAAACCTCGTCTTCTTTCCATCAGCCCCAGGACCTCGATGTGTTGTTAAGCTCGGCCCCATGTTTTTTCCAGGGATGATGTATTTGGCTCCGTTTCACACATTGATCCCAGCAGCTAGATAGCTGAACGAATGACTTTTTCCATTTCAAAGGCTTTGTCGCTCAAGATGAGGCAAGATGGCAATGTATTTTTGTAGTGGTCTGGAGAGTTTGTTTTCCATGTTTGGCTTCAACCTTGAAGTTGTCCTACGCGTGATCTAGAATGGTCCCTGTCCTCTGTTTAGGGGGCATGGGGTGGCTCTCCTTGACCTTCCTGTGGTAAGGCTTTGACTTGGCTGTGCCAGTCTTGGGTGATTTGGCTAGAGGGCGAACGGTCGCTGAGGACACTGGCACCCATATTTCTACAGAGCCATGGCACTGCCTCCAAATCTGATCTCTCTGGGTGGCTTTTTTATGTTGTGGGAGAAGATGCCTTTGCAAGACATCAGTACTGAAGATGGTTTTGCAAAACATATTTGACTTTGCTTGGAGGATTGGTAATGGGAGACAACCTTGTACGTCCAGCACTCAGGGATTGACTATCTAGAGCTATCAGGGACAAAAGTTACCATTTCGTGACAGTTGGTCATGGAGGTCTGTTCAGCTGGTTGGTGCTCCCAGTCCTGCGCGAGCTGGAAGAGGGGGAAAAGGGGAACATCGACGCTGTTCAAGTTCTGCTTAGGAGTGGCATGTGGCATTGTTCTCTTTATCAGTAAAGGGAAATGCATGTGTTCCTATGCCTGTTGTGTTTTCTGCGCCACCTAAAACCACCTGAGGCGGTTTCAGGTACTTCCAGCTCTGAGCTGAGCATTAATGATGATGTTTTCCCTTAGAAAGCCAAGGAGATGTCTGTAAGGTGTTATCTCAATCATCTACTAAATCCTGGCTTTCTGTCTGATGTAGCCATTCAAGTGCTAATTGCCTTTGATTAAGTCAATCATTTGCAGAGTGAGTGGGTTAATTGGGTATTGTGGAAGCAATCCATCTAATCAGCTGCTTGCATCCATAGCTGAGGCGCTACAATGCAGCAGGACAATAATTGTTTTATGAGCTCCTGGAAGGCAGCAGAGGCAGACTGGATGGCAACAGGAAACCCTGCTCTGCAAAATGGCCTTTAGGAAAGGTAATTTGCATCCTAAGTGCTCATTAGGAGAGGACTGATTGATTAAGAGCTGGGAAATTCTCGCCTCTAAAAACGTGTGTGCATAAGAAAATGGTTGGGGTTAGTGTCGGGGTGTGGGCACAGGGGAGGTCTTGGGCTCCTTTGCCTGGCTGGGTGAGATGTGATGAGGATGTGTTGTCTTAGAGGGGGATAAAGAGTCATCTTAAGGGGTGTGAAGGGAGATCACTCCCTTCTCACGCCTGCGAGAGAGTGTGAGGTGAGACATGCCAGGCGCCCATCCTTGCATAAGGTGCACCAAGAGCTTAACTCCCAGGTGCCCTTCTAGGGGCAGAGACCGGTTTGCAGGATCACTAAACGCATTTTCTTTTGCTCCTTGCTGAAGCTTTCATTTCCAAAGCTCTGAACTGTGCTTGAGCAGTAGCAGCTCTTGGTGGCTCCTCACCTGGTCTGTGCAGGAGAACACCCTGGGGGAAGGGATGCCCATGTCATCATCAAGCCTCCGAGGGGATGCTGACGTTTCCGATACGCCTGTATCTGCACTGCTGAACATGTAACCAGCAGGAAGTGTATTTATCCGGAGATGACTGCAGAATTATTTTCAGGGAAGTTATAAGCTCCTCAGCACAGCTGCAGATCGGGGAGGGGGGGAGCAAGCTGCTGGTGCTGCGCGGTGGAGCAGGGGAGCAGTTGCAGCCTTGACTGCAAGCTCTAAGTTGTTTGACCAACCTTGACACCGCTTGCAGGGGCACTACTTTATGTATGGGGAGGATGAGTTTGTCTCTGGATAAACGGTGGTGTTTTCACTCCATGAGAAAATTTAGTATTCCTTTTTTTATAATTTTTGATTGGAATGCAAATGCTTAAAAAATTCAAATTGAAGTCATTGAAATGTTTTGCTTTGGTGGTGGCTGAATGCTACAGGAAGAAATGTTACAACTTACAGCAATCAAACCGAACAATTTACACTGACACAGCCAAACAAGAGGTGTACGCTTCTTTTTGCAACCCTATTCAAAGTCCAGTCCATAGGGAACCTTAGAATATGTCACCTTCTCCACCCAGCCCTCGGACTACGGATGGCGTGGTTTATTTCAGGAGAAATATTCTTCAGGCTCTTTTTTTAAAAGGAGGTTGTGACATTGGTGTCAGTGGTAACGCGGGATGTCAGGCATTTGCCACTCAGCTGCTCCAAATAATTATGCAATTCCTTAACCTCGCAGAAAAAGCGGGCACATCATCTCCAGTAAGTACCTATCTGCCGTTCTGGTTTAATTAACGTCTTACAACGTTAATATAGCAGACTGCTCGGCTTCTGACATACAGAGAAGTGGCGATATATACCCTGTAATTTTAGCAGCAAAGTGATGTAGTTGTATTTAAATCTTCTCCAAAGCTCTGAATTGGGGTCAAAGCACTTTAACTGCTTAGAGGAAAGAAAATCTGCTTCTGTAGGTGAAGTAGATTCCGAACTCTAGGAAAATGTGATTGCTCTTGGATTACACTCACAAGTAAATTTTTTTTCTCCTATTTCAGCCTTCCATGCTTTGTTTTGCACGAAGACAAGAAGGCAAGAAACAACACAGTAATGCATTTGCTCTCGAGTATGGTATTGGCTCTGTTGCTATGCTCGGTTTTGGATACACAAACATGTTTCTCCTAAAAGCTTTGGATCAGACCTGCCCTAGAAACTGCCCTAGAAACGTGATGGGAACAAGCAGTTCTGATGCCTCTGTTTCCAGGTGAAATTGCAAAATAAAGCACCAACGAAACTGAAGAGCAGATGTGGTTTAATTCCAAGTTTATAATACTTTACTTAGGATGAGCGAAAGCAAAATTCGTGCATGTTTGTTTTTTTTTTTAAGTCAGTGGATCTGATTTCCCTCCTTGCAGGAGGGTTTTTTTCTTCTCTGAGAACAAAGGCTGAAACTGAAAGAGTAATTTTGGGTACTTCCTATAATCCACATTCTCGGAGACCAAAAAACCCATCATTAACTAAGCACCGTAAGGGCTTTCTGAGGTGGGGAAGTAGCAATATCCCTCTTCTTAACAAATGGGGAACTTGAACAAGTTGCTGGCGGAAGTTGGAGGGAAAGACGGTCAGATTGTCTCGGTAGAGAATCCTCTCCCTTGCCTCCTCTGTGGCCTCGCGGGTGGCAAGAAAGCTGGGCTGGACTAGAGCACCCAATGGGTCCTGCCGATTTTAGATGCCTGGCTTGGAGGAGCTCCAGCCACCAGCTCAACAGAGCTGACACAAGGCCATGCGATGTCTTCTTTTTGGTCAACCAACGTGGTGACCCTGTTTTCTTTCCCCCGCAGACTTTTAGCTGTGGTGATGAAGTGAGTGTGGAAGTGACAGTTCCTCATTTTACCTTGGAAACTACCGTAATGGGTCAAAAATACCCACTTGGGCTGTGTGATTTCAGGTTATGTTACATGCCGTTTGTTGGCTAGCTTTGTCACAACTCCTGGGTGGGTTTTTTTTTTTTGCAAGTGTCGCAGGTTTGTGCCAGAACTGCCTACAAAAGCAAGCGATTGGTTTTTCTTCTTGGCAGGTGGCTAAAGTGATGCAGAAAACTTGACGACTGAACAGCAGCAGTGTTAGCAATGCGAGAGTGATATTTCTAAAGGGTGCCTGTAGGTGCTCTCCAGCAGGTCTTCACCAGTAGTCCTTTCTGCCACCACGGTTGGGTGCTGGTGATCAAATGGGATGATGACAGGCGTCCGCATCCCTTGTTCTGCGCCTTGGGAAAGAAAGTAAACATGTTGGCGACACGATGCCGCATGGTCCAACACCAGCAATCGGCAGGTATTGTAGGGCTAGCGGTCGTTTTGCTTCGACATAAGCAGAACAGCCCTCATAAAGGTCTGAATTTGGCCAGATATCTCTAAATACGAAGCTGTTGCTAAGGTGGCGCAGCCCACAGAGACGAGGAAGAGATGGTTTAGTTCTCGGACTCCGATGCCCTCCGGTGTGAGATCTGTTTCCCCGTTCGGCCTCCTGCAGTTTTGTTTCTCAATACCTTCTCTAGCTGTTTTCACAATCCATTAGATCAGGACATTGAGGACACGCCTTGCTGACATGCTTTTTGCCTGGGGAACCTGGACAAGTTCATGTTGGGTTCAAGTCCAGCTCGTGGTGTTTGGCACTGATGGGTGTTGACAGGGGTGCAGGCAGCAGGGTTGGGCAGAGCAGAGGAGCAGGTCCCGAGGACACAGCCCTGGAGGAAGGAAGGAAGAAAAAGAAGAAGGAAGCCAGCAAAGGATTTATGTAAATCTGTACCAAAGTACAGTGAAATTAGCAGCTGGCTTTGTCAGAGCAGCCAGGCGCTCTTTTGCAGAGGTCTGGGAAGAGCCGGCATGTGAACTACGGAAAGGGATAACACTTAGTGTTGCGTTGGGTTTTTTTAATTCTTCCTTGGAGTGGCATTTGGGTGCTGTTTTTTGCCACAAAAGGTTGGAAGGAGAAGATCAAAATGATAAAATGTGCCTGTGTAAGAGGGCAGGGAGAGCTGGGTTTCCAGCCTGACTTTGACACTGGCTCGCAGTGTTGTCCTGGGCAGCTCACCGAACCTCTCCGGGCTTCCCTCTCTTCCTCTATAACCGTTACGATGCCCATCTGCCAGGGTTAGGTGGACTTTACAGATTTGCAGTTATTTGAGATCCTCTTTGGGGAAATGCAGAGTAATTGTATTCTTCATCCCTTAAGTGTTAAGAAAAATCACAAAAAATGTGTTGTGGAGGGGAACAAGTTTAATAAGGAATGCCTGCAGCGTCCTTCGCCATTCAGATGTTCATAATGAAACACTCAAGATGAATGAAGGGATGAGACCCGCAGCCAAGACTCATGGAGCTGAGCTGCTCCGAGATGGAGCGGCCGAGAGCCGAGTTCTATGTGCCCAGCGCTCTGCTGAGCCGAGCAAGCCCCAGGTGGGGATTTCTGAAGGAAGAGATCGCCTTTCCTTCTGCGTTTGCATTTGGAGATGTCACTGTCCTCCTCGCGTTGTCTCTCCTCTCTCTTGTCTGAGACCGATGTCCTTTCCTCCAAACCCAGCTCTCTCCAGCCCCCTACGAGATGTTAGCGTTCCCCAAGCATCAGCCAGGGAGAGGCGGCGGAGGGGCTCTGAAGCCATCCCTGCTGTTCAGTGGAGCGAATAGAAATGGCTTTTGAAGTACTCTGCTGCTGCTCCGACTGGCTTGGTGTTAAAAACCGGCACCCTTTGGGAAACAGAATCTGCCTGTCCTTGGTTTCTAAACTGCACGCTTTGAGAGCAAGCTGCTTAACGTTTTGCCATTTGAGAGCAGTTGGCAATCGCCAGCCGTCAGAGCCCCGGCAGCATCTCTGCCTCACATTAAGCAAATCTTGTATTTTATAAATGTATCAGCCAGGCATCACCTACTGCCTGTCTGTCTCCTGTCAGAGCGACGCTATTCCTATTCAGCTCCTCATGTACAGCCTGCTATAGGGTACATAGCGTTTTTGCTGATATGAGCCTGGCGGGTAGCAGCATCTGACTCTGAATCAGTCAGAGCTTCGGTTCCCCAGCAATTAATTCCTACCACGGTGATACGAGTGCATCAGCCTGGGCCTTTCCCGCACCGTTGTCAGATGCGACCACCCTCGGCTGGGTTTCGGTGGCTTTCTTGGCTGCTTCCCCTTGCTCAGACTTCGGATAATCCTGCTCCTTGTGGGTTCTTCTCTTTCTGACACTGCAAGTGCCCTCCAATGGCTTAGCCGGGTCTTTTCGCTAGAAAAAGTACATAGCAAGCCCGCAGTCGGGATAGGATTGATGGGCTGAATTAGCCAATTCTGCTCGTGGCTTTGGGGAAGTCTCTTCCAAGCAGGCTGGCTGGGTGGGTGGACCAGAGGAAGAGCTTGAGACCTGTAATTCCTTTGATGCATCTGGTATCGGTCCTCTGGGTGACTGGGCTGGCGTACAGGGGTACAGCTGCCAGTGCACATGGGTGACGATGCTCCGCGTGGGGTGGAGCGCTTGTCCTGCGCTGGAGGGATGGGGAGGGCTCGGAGGTGGAACAGTGCTGAGGTGTCACCGGTTGTCCGTGGCTGTGGGATAACTGGGGGTTTGGGCTGTCCCGTCTGCGTCTCTGGGCAGTGACGTGGACTCGGTTGCTGCTGGGTCTGCCTGGCCGCGGGGAACGGTAGGTTCGTGGGAGCGCAGGCAGCGGGGAGTGCTGGATCTCACGGGGGGAGAGGTGCACGCTCTGCTTGCGCTGGCTCTCTCGTGCGAGCGAGCTGTAAATAGCACGTGAGGGGGGATCCCTGCAGGCTCTGAAATGAAAACACCCGTGCCGGTTCCTGGGTGGCAGCACACACCCATTCCGGGGGGCAGGGTGAGGCCCCGCATTTTAAAATACAGCCCTGCTGCTGCATACGCCCCGTCTAGAATAAAGAAACAAAGGAAAGCCTGCTGACAGCTTTAAATATTTCTATCACTTCCATCTGCATCAAGTTATCAGCCCATTTGCCGTCCCGCGTGCCAGCTGTCGGATGCGCTGGTCGGATTTATGATGCTCTCTGTGGTTAGCATCCAGCACCAGCACCAGCACCAGCCCGGGCTTCGCCACTGCACTCGCTTATGACAGACGTCAATGGCTTTGCCTGGCGTTCAGTAAAGGTCTCTTTGAGGATCTGGAGAAAGTATTTAACTTAGAGTTTTGTAAGTCCAGGCAGAAGAAACTGGTATTTTGACTATCAACAAAGGTACATTTAGCTAGATGGGCGCTTTCCCTTTGGTCAGCATCTTTAGCCGTTGTCGATATCACTCTTTTCTTCCTGTCTTTTCTGATCATTAACTGTCTGTCTGTGTGCATTTTGTCTTGCTTTAGGTTTTTATGGCATGGAAACATTTTGTATAGCTTTTACCTATAGAGTCAGCGTTGAGGAGCTGGTTGAGGGATTTTTCTGCATCTTTTCATTTGTGGTTTAAATCAATCCTATATCAGGATGGACAAGTGAAAAGCAGGTTGAACGAGGAATTTCTGCTCACCACTGGTTTGTAGCAGGCAGGTGAAGGAGAGGCTGCCCGCTGATTCCAGAGACACTTTGCATATTAAAAAAAAGCTTAGTTATTTAGCTGAAAGTTGTTATAAAACATAGAATTTTTAACTTTAAAATCCTAGCTCCTGAGAGCCAATAACAAAAATCTAACAAGTGTGAAACTAAGAGAGAAAGGGAACACTTTTTCAGTGGAACTTTTGTGTAATGATATCTTAAATAAATAGAAGACGACTGTCAACCTACTCTGTTAATATTCCCCAAACTTATATTGGACAGTTCTTGGAGTTTCTTTGTTTTGAAGCATTTAAAATAAGGGCATCAATAAACTTCATGTGAAATAAGTTGCATGTTGTGGCTGCTGCACGAGGTGCTGGTAGTGATCAGCTGCTTTTCTGATTTGAGGAGTTAAGATTTTTAGATTCTTTTTTCTCTCTTTCTGGCTCTTTTTGAGTTTTAAATAAAGCACGTGTATTTTGAATAGCGTTCTTCCCGAGCAGCAAATCCACCCATGGGGCTGATCTCCAGGGGGAGAGAAGAGGCACGTCGTGGCCAGCCAGGCTGCCTGGCCGCGGTGCCGGGGGCTGGAGGGACCCGCTCCGAGGGGAGACGATGCCGAGTCTGGCTCGATGGCTTTCTGAACTGAGGTGCCCTGAAGTCAATGGGAAGAACTGCAAGCGTTTTCCTCTTTTTTCCATGTGAAAAATGTATTTGTGGCTTGCTCTGATACAGCCGTCCGCCCTCAACCGCCTTCCCTGCATGTACACACCCCATTTTTAATTTTTTAGCATCATCAACGCAGGAGGACAGATCTCGCCTGCCTTTCCCTTGCTCCAAAAGTGCTACTTATGTGAGTAAGTTGAGCAGCATCCCTGGCGCCGGGAGCTGTGGCAGGGACACAGCCTGGCTCCTCAAGTTCTCACCTGTATTGCGGCGCGGGATGCACGGTGAAAATCCCCCTTTGCCTGCCAGGCCGCGGTGTCAGAGCGGGGACATCTGTGAAGCTCAAGCTGTTGGAAAAGAGCAAGAGCAGAGTGAGAAGGGCAAATCTGAAGGAGAAGGCCTATTTTGTTCATGTCTCGAGCCATCCAGCCACACACGTGGTCTGCTTGGTTTTGAAGTTGAAGCTCTTCTCTTTTTCTTTACCCTAGCTCTTTTTTTAAATACAGCGTTTTATCCCTGGTTCTCAGCAATTGCCTTCTGCTGCAGGGTACCGAGAAGGATTTCTGTGGAAGAGAGGACGCGACAATGGGCAATTCTTAAGCCGAAAATTCGTGTTATCGGAGAGGGAAGGTGCACTGAAGTACTTCAACAAAAATGACGTGAGTACCTGGGATTGCTGTATGTGGGACAGGGGATCGCAACTGTAAGAGCATCTTCGAACAAGTAATTCTGAGGCCATTTTATTTATAGTTTTACAGTTTTCATAAGCATCGTGTCCCTTGATCACTCCAGGACAAGGGCACCGGGTATGGCTTACCAGTGTTTTTAGTAGGGTTTGCTCTTGGTCCACCACCACTGTCATGGTGAGACCACCTAACCGGCCTGCTCTGGTGAGTCAATAAGACTTTTATTAAACTGCCAATGAAGGAGTTTTTCTCAGCTCTGGCTCTGCATCATCCAGCTGACATGGGTTTCATGTTTGTGGCTAGCTTGTGATGAAGGTGTCACCACCTCACACTGGGGTCTGAAACCTCCTTGGCGTGGCATGGCAAGCCATCCAGAGGAAAAGCCCCCGGGTTGTGTTCCAGCGTCAAGCGGTGGAAGCGTTTGTCTTTTTCCCCAGAGCACATTTCATTTATTGTAAGTGAGAAATGGAGCTATTACCTTGAAAATTGCGTTTGTGGTGAATGGATAGACGCCCTACTATTCTGCACCACGTAAGGGAGGAAGCCAAGATGTTTCCTCTGACCTTTGAGTCTCCCCTGAACGTGGCAGCTGAGAGCAGCCCAGGCCGAGCCACCAGCCCGTTTTCTCAAGTAGTTGATGCAATCGTGGTGTCATGACGAGCCACGCCGTGCAGAGGAGGGGAACATCCAGCCACACTTCTCCACGCCCGGCGGCCAGCTTCGATAGTACTGTTTTCTCCTTCAGCTTGGCGTGGTGCAATTGCATCTCGTGGACAGGAGAGAGCCAGTCATGACGCGAGGGAGAAGTGAAAGTCCCAGCAGCCCCCATTCAGTCGCTGTTGACTGCTCTGGTAGTTTAAAGCTGCTTTGCTTCGTTGTTGACCATAGCCATGGTGGGAACGGCGCTGTCTAGACACATCCTCTTTGCTGGGATTTCCCAGCCATGGTCACCCGTGGCAGCTGCGTGTCCACGGCAAGTCCCCAAGTTCCCGAAGCGGCATTTGCAACTCCACCAGCTCAGGGACTTCCGTGTGGTGCTGGGGACCATGGCACCACTGCATGACCTTCTGCTGGCCCCTGGCTGTGCCCTGAAACTGCTGTCGCCAAGAGCATTTATTTTTTAGGATGTTTTGTTCATGCTTGTTACTTCACTTCCCAGTGCAGTCCTGAAAGGGTGATAAACTTCTGGAGGTGTTTTGTAGGAAGACAAACCATGCTACAAAGCTCAGGTGACCTGCCACAGAGGGTGCAGGTGGGATTGGTGCCTGGGAGGGCCTGATCCAGGCTCACCGTTGGGCTAACCCCCCCACGAGCTGGGCTGTAAGGTACATATTTGTCCCTCTGGAAAGAAAGTTCCTAGTTTGGAGGGGAAACGGGGGAGCGGAGTCAGAAGCTAATGGCACATGTGAGAGGATGGGACTGGTGGGGACGTGGGCATGGTGCCCACTGCCAGCCTAGCACCCAGGTCTGCTGTTGGCAAGGGGGATAATCCTCCATCTTCTTGGGCAAGGATGGAGGGGCTGTGAGTGCTTGAGATGCAGAAAGGATCCTGGCCTGTTAGTTAGCGGTCTGCATTTTTTTTTGTCTGATTTTCTTTCTTCTTTGATAGTGCTCATCCCAGTGTAAATGCTGGTCACTGATCGTTAGGTAAAGAGGCTGATCTAGGAGTCAGGGTCCGTTGGACAGAGGCTGGGGCAGGAGGCATGGTGAAGATGCTTGTCTTCATAGCGCAACATCCTATCATGAGACCTGGCCTGCCCATCTTGCTTCTGGGCTGAAACCTTTCTCCCCTTGAACTCTGCTGAATTTTGCAGAAGAGCAGAGTATTCTGCCAGGCTGGCAGAAAGCACTCATTGCCACCTGAGCAAAGTCTCCGATATCTCATCACCAGGCAGTTTTGTGGGCAGGGAGTCAGGCTTTTTAGCTAATGGCCTCAATCAGAAGTTTTTTCTGACCAAGTGAACCGCTTTCTGGTTTGAAAGCCAATTCTCGGGTGTTTGCTCACTCAGCTGTGTTTTCCAGGCAAAAGAACCCAAAGCAATTATGAAGATTGAACATTTAAATGCGACTTTCCAGCCTGCAAAAATCGGGAACCCACACGGACTGCAGATCACTTACTTGAAGGACAATAGCACAAGGAACATCTTTGTCTATCACGAAGATGGCAAGGTGAGAGCGTGGAGGTAAAAAGAAGGGTTGGGTTGTGGTCCTGGGGGGGTTGATGCTGTTCAGAGCCAGCCTGTGGTACAGCAGGCTCCGACTGAGCTGGGAATTGCTGGAGGGATGTGGGAGGGATGGGGGTACGGGATGCACAACCAGCTTTGAGCGTGTTTGTCATGTCCTTCCAAGCAGGGAGGTTCCAAACTGTGTCTTCTAAATAACGGGATGCAAATGGAAGGAATTGGTGTTCCTCTGCTTGCGACTAGACATAGGGGCAGAAGCATTTTTAAGGCAGGCTCCTCAGAGCCCGGAGAAGGAGATGGGGTGAACAGAGCGATGAAAGGCGAGAGGACTTGATCTAAGCTCTCGCAAAAGGGGAGCGAGCTGGATTGTAGGAGAAGTGAGAAACTGGTTGTTTCTCTGCCTGTCTTGTACTTTATGAAATGCAAATCTGCATGTTTGTATTGAAATAAATCCCCATGTGTCTCTGAAGGGAGGTGTGAATAAGAGAGCTCCGGGGTTGTCGCTTGCACGAGGACCGCAGGACGTGGAGGCCGGGGCAGTGAGGGGGGTCCCAGCCCTCCTGGAGGGTGTCGGAGGGGTCCCAGCCTGTGGGGCCACCGTGCAGGACAGCGACAGTCACCACGCTGCCCCGTGGGTCTTGTCTCCACAGACTGGTGTCCACGCAGAGAGCAGACCCAGGCGAGTTTGCAGTGGGTGCCATCTCACAGCCATATTTTAATATCTTTCCTCCTTTCTTCCCTCCCCCAAATATTTGGGGCTGCCCGTAAAATATCAGCAGCCCTGGAGGGGCCATGAAGTCAGAGCCTAAAGCTGTCATGTTCACATCGCGTCTACTTTCCTCTGGCTGTCACAGTTCCTTCAGCCTTCGGTGTTACATCCCGTTCGGCACCCCGTCTGTCAGAGAGGCTTTCTGGGGACGATCCCTCGTGGGCTGGCACGGCAGGGATTTGCGGGATTGTCTCGGTGCACAGCCTGTTCCCAGCTGTTCCCCCAGGCACGGCGAGCCAGGCAGCCCTGCTAGGGATAAGCAGTCTGTGCTCATAGAAAAGTCTCTCCTCTCCAGAATGTATAGGCCAATAATGCCACCAAAACCCAAGATATTCTTCATTTGTGGGTGTGCAAAGCTGATCTCGCCTCTGCTGCCGCTCAGGCTCCGGGTGCGGTGGAGCTGGATGATGCCTGTTGTGCTTGCGGGGCTGCGCTGCAGAGGCTGGATGCGGTTCCTGGCAGGAGGAAATTAGTGTGTCAGGTTGGGTTAATTAGTGGCATCGCCTCATTTTGTACATGCACAGAAATGTGCATGTAATATGCATTCACACACATGCATATATGTGTATAATAGACATGCATAATAGAATCATAGAGTGCTTTGTATGTGAACAAGTGGACCTGAAAGGAACTAGTGGAGGG
>NW_009199328.1:65904-75473 GCF_000690835.1 Fulmarus glacialis | reverse complement strand
TTTAGTGCTTCAATAAATCGAAATGGTGGAGCTCTTAAGCTAAGAAATACCTTGGCCCATCGTATCCGGGAGGGAAAACCTTCTTTGATAACTGCAAATGGGCTCAACATCTCTTCACTGGCCTCGTACATTGGTGCAGGGGGGAGAGCGGCGAGGGCCTGGCGGGGAAGGATAGCTGCAGCTAACGGCAGTAGCCACCAGGAGGCAATCAAGTCCCAGGGAAGGACCTGTGCGGGAGGCTGCAGGAACTTCTGAGAAAGCCCAGGTCTGGCCTCTCCTCTCCCTTTTCTTTTTGATGCGATTTGTTGCAGGAATCCGAGTTACAGCAAAAAGAAAGTGAACAGCCTGGTGCTTCAGCCTGTCATACAAGCTGAAGAAACACTTTGCCAGCTGTCCTGTAACTGAAGGCCTCTTAAATTTAACTTCTAAGAGGAAACAAAATGAATCATGCTTGCAGAAAAGACACACGCTTGTAATTTCAGTTGTGGAAGGATGTCAGTGACTGACAGCTAATATAATGGGAAGAAAGCAAATGGGCTCAAAGGCCATAAATTAACAAGTCAATCTAGTGAAAGAAAGCTGTAAGACACAGCAAGGGCTGTAGACAAAAGCTGTAATGCTGATTTTTTTTTTTTTTTAATCTTATTTTTTTCTTACCTGAGAGACTTGTGTCACCCTTTGCTTCGGCACGTTATTCCAAGAGCTTCTCTGTTGCAACAGGGTTTCTAGAAACATGACCTTCTTCTGCCACGATAGCTGCTTATTCTTGCCCAATTCAGAGAAGGGTTTTTAACATGCGCTGCCTCCCTGTGCCCCCCAGGTCCGCCGAGCTCGGCAGGGCAGGATGGCTTTGGCACAGCTTCTGCGGCAAGATGCCCCCCGACCTTGGTGGGGCCCGGGGGTCTGTGCTCTGCTGTGGGTTTCTGTGTGCACCACAGAGGGGGCTGCGCACCGGGGCTGCCCTTGCCCGTCGCGAGGGTCCCGCTCTGGTCATTACTCCCCCAGGCTGACCTGTCCAATTTGTATCGCCCCGTGACTGTCAGGCTCTTGAGCATGGCAAAGGAAATGGAGAAATGATGGGGAATCCCCTTCTGCTGCTTCACTCAGGACAAGCGAAGGGCAGGGAGGAGAGTAAGTAAAAGTGATGATGGAGCTGGTGACCTCCCTGCGCATCAGCTGACGCATCATGGTAGGACTGTCATCTCTGTCCATCACTTCTCTCTCTTCCTACACACCTCCCACATTTTCTGGTCTTTTAAATATATTGCCTTGAATTCCTAACTTCAAACCACAGAGAGTATCTCCCACTCCTTAGAGAGAGGCGTGTTCATCTGGGACTCAGGCCACCATTTCCTCGAGGGTGAACGCTAACTAGGTGAGAGAGAGTGAAAAGGCACTGAGCACTTCTTTCAGCTTTGTCTCTTGCTTGTAAACTTCCTAGGACCCGACACTGTCTGAGGGTCTACTATTCGGTGGTTGGTTTCGCAGCCTCCCAGCATCGCTGCAGTGTGAACTGCAACGCTTCAGTGTCCTGCGAACCCTCTACACAGTGTGGTGTGTTAGTGGGCCACTATGAAAATCTGCTTGTGTTTTAATTTGGCTACAAGTAGATGAGGGGGAAAAAGGTCAAACCACAATTCTGTAACACTTGCTTTATCCAGAGCAAAGATTTATTCACTGAAAAGATTCCTACATATCCAGAATTTCATTAGCATAGAGTGCGCTGCTTTTTTTTTTTTTTTGCTGGTTGCATAAACTAATACAGAAACTGTTGTTAATACTAACAATTTTTAATTAATTTAATAGCAATTCTGGAAGACACTCAGTTGATAGAAAATATAAAAAAAAAATTTTACTGTACAAAGTTTACATCACATTTGAAAAGAAAACGTGTCCATTTTCACCATATTACAGACTCCATTTACATTCACTACTGACGTGTGGCTTTTGTAGCAGCATTGTACAGCCAGCTTCACATTTACAACTCTAAAATGGTACAGGCTTACTGTGCTTCACGCCCTTACACCAGCACACAAGGAGGCAGTGCGTGTGACCATAAAACAATGCAACCTAACGACTGTCGCTTGGTTTGCAACATGTTGAGGGATAAAGGAGCTCCACTGCTTTAGGTCGATTTCCATGTGCCTTACACCAGCTGATTACACCAAAAATTATCCCAGAGACAGTAATCAGTCTCTACTCTCTGATATACTCGGTCCAGGAGGCTGGGTTTTGCTTTCAAGAGCAATTATGGGTGTTAAACACAAACCCAAGGTCAGGTTGAATTAGAATCCCAAATCTCATGATTAAAGACAGGTTTTGAAACCCCTCCTGCCCCCTGGACCGGAGCGGCAGGGCAGTGTTCCCAGCGGGGCACCACGGGGCACTGCTCAGCCGAGATGAGTCTCCCGTGAGCGTCCAGCACACTTCAAAGTGCAGCATGACGGGACATTAGGTTCTAGGCGAGTGGCCCTGCCTAAGAGCAGGGGGCAACGCAGCTCTGTGTCTGGAAAGTCTTCACTGATGGTGTTTGAATTACACCCGAGGGCAGTTGTAGGAAGGACAAATGATGATAGTTTTTTTGGTTTTTATTACTTTGTTTTAATCTGGCTGGTCATCCAGTGCTGGCTGTCCTTCTCCTAGCCAGTCACCTTATTAGAAAAAAAAAAAAGAGAATGTATTGCTTTCCCAGTGTAGTTCTTGCACATTTGCACAGCAGCGTTACTGCTAATGAACGGCAAGGAGACACTGTCTGTTTGCAAGTTGGTGACTGGTTCCCACACTAAGCAGTTCTGGGTGTCCCAGCTTTCGGGCCCTGTTTGATGCACAGATGGCAGAAATAAATAGTGAGGAGCACGCCAAGGCTGCTGCCACCCTCGAACACAGAGTTAGCTGAAGGGCTGTTCAGAACTGCAGGCTACAGAGCAACGATTTGCATCCAGCAGCAGCTTCTGCTCTTCTCTAAGGCAAGATGCAGAGTGAAGCCTATGGAGGGTTTCAGCCGATGGGTTCGTAATGTTACCGGTGCGAAGAAGCACACTTGTCCCTGCTTTAGGTTTGTGTTGTGCCGCTGTTATTTAAGCAGTACTTGCTGGGAAAACAACTTCTGCTTAAAACTGCTGACACACAAAATTATTGAGGGAGAACAAACAGTAGCAAGTCTTGAAGAGAACCATGTGGTGTAGCTTAAATACACAGTATATTTGGAGGGGGTTTATTTGCTTCATAAAGGTGGGGGAGAGGAATGAGGTCAAAAGAGTACCGCAATGCCACGCTTGGCTATCACCAAACCAATTTTTTCTTTTATATCTGAGACACATTTAAAAAGTCATTCTATCAAAATATTTGTAAGAGAATATAACTGACTTGCACATAGTAGGAGTGAAGCTCTCTGCTCAACAGAACTCAGGAATTTTTTTTGCCACTTAATTTTCTACAAAAGTCAGCCACCTGTAAGTAGCCAAACTGAGTGCCTGTCACCGGCCTTACAGAGGACTCCAGAGCTCCTCTCCCCGTGATCCGCGCATCCACCCTTGTGATGACGGTGAAAGGTGCAGAGGGGGGTGCGTAACGTACTAGTGCTGTTGGAGAAATGAAATCTGGTGACTTCCAGGGAGCCCTAGTGAACTACCTCAACAAAACGAAGTAGTATAAGGACAGAAAGGATCTGAATGTTCATTGTATAATTAAGAGTCCTCCCACTGCCTTGGCTGGCGGGAGAAGGCAGAGGAATATGAACGGGAGGCATGAGGGAGCCTTTGTTAACACTGCGATTCATTTGCAAGTGGGATAATGCATCTGTCGCCTTAAATGCAGTAATCAGATGTATCCTTTATAACCTGCATATTACACATTGGAGCGGGTGTGTGGGGTTTTTTGTCTTAAAATTAACCTTTGCGATGAGTCTGAGCTCTTGGGTTGAGTCAGGTCCTCTAGACCCAGATGTAACCTTCCTGGTTGCAAGATTTCTGTTCTTATTTTCCTCCTAAACAAATGCTTTAGTCCTAAATCTTTAAAAACAAACAGCTTGCAAACTTAAATATGACCAGCTACAGGAGCTGGTAACGGGGGGGGGAATGACTTTGAATCTCTTAACAAGCTCTGTGCATCAAGAGTTTATTTAATGCATTATTTAGGGATGGCTTTTTCCCCTGTCTTGTCTCTCCTGCCTCTCCCTGCAGCTCTGGGAAATGTCTTTTCTTCTACAAATGAAATGGTGATGGGGGCAGTAAGAGTCAAGTCTGGTTGGTCAGTGTTGTATTTCCAGAAAAGCTGCTAGTTTAGGGGATTAGAAACTTGTTGTGCCTAAAACTTCAAAAGAAGAATTAGGCCCCTGTGCACAGAGTTATAACAAGACATGTTTTTATTTTTTTAAAGGCCAGCAAGTGTTAAGCTTCCTATGGGACTGTATGAGAACAAGCAGCTTTTATTGTGAGTTCTGTGTAGAAGAGCGCTTGAGTCTTTAACTGAGACAGCCTACATGATCAGAAACTCTCCTATCAGAAGTAGATTTGTACTACTGTGTAACTCAATTCAAGGTAACCCAGAGCTTGGACCAACCCTGCTGAAACAAACTCAGAATTCAATTATTGGTTTGGGCAAATCACAGTGTAATAGATTGATTTTTACCTTAATGAAAGAAAAATGCAATCTGGAACTTCAACCCCTTGTACTAGACGTGTTGCCATACTGAAACAAGCCAGTTACACTTCTTTCAGGGAAAACAAATGCTTTGAAGGCAGAAGATAGCTCCTGTTTACCACAGACACCAGAGGGAACTAGACATAGTTCTTTTTTTCAGTGCTATTTGAGAATGGCTGTAGTTAAACTTGATTCACTGTTTATTATGTTTAAAAAAATATAGTTCACACAAAAGTATCATGTAAACATCCTTTAAATAACTGCTGGTGCTCAGGCAGAATTGAGACTTTGCAAACAGCACAAGACTGTGAACTGATGGTCGTGTGGCTTTCAGCTGTGGCTGCACCAGTTTCATAGCTTGGAAGATTCAGTGAAGACTTCTGATGCTTTGTGTAAGTGGCAGACAACATTATCACAAGACAATTACACACCATGCTATATCTTTTGATTACTTGGTTCCAGGATCCCCAAGCCAAATCTTTCAAAACGCAGGACAACTTTGCTACTGTTAATGCTGAAAAGAGTGGGGAGGAAGAGGATTATTTATTTTTATTTTTTCTTACAAAGCTACAGTCCTATAAAAGGAACTAAAATGGGTTAGATTCTGACCTCATACAACTTCAGATCACCCAGAAAAGAGGCTTAAGTAATTAAGCAGCAAACACACGAACTTATTCATGCTAACCTCATCAGAGGAAACATACAGCACAAATCTAATTTGCCTCCAATTGAAGAAACAGGAGGTTTTCATAAGTACCTAAGGAGGGTAGAAGCCTGACACTTGTTTTCAATGTGCCCTTGGTATCCTTGAAGTAGAAGGGAAGGAAAAAATGACTTACAGAATTTTCTTTTTAAGAGAAAGGGGTGTTTTGACAAGGTACATCAATCGGTTAAAAAAACCCCAACAGAACAAACCCATTTGCTCCTCTTTATAGACCGTAGCAAGTGCATAAAGATGTCTTCCTTCACTCTTAAACTGTTATCACAGCTAGAAACATTTTCACTTCAAAATGCCTTCCTGCACACACACACTCAGGTGACGGCAAGGGAGACAGCCTGAATATGTGAGCTCTTGCAGGAGACTTTCTGAGAGAATGAGTATGTGGGTGTATTTGTCCTCACTGAAGACAGTAGAAACACCTCTGGTTCTTGGTGCATGTTCTCCCCTGTCCCTATCCTCTCCCCTCCGAAACAAGGTATTTTTTCAAAATCATGAATTGGTAAAGAATGAAAAAAGACCTTTTCTAAAAAGGCACATACTTGCTGTGTACCTACAATTCTGCAAAGCCCCTAACGTTAAGTCAGACATTTTGCTGAACAGGGGATGTAAACAGAAGCAAATCATAAAATTCAAAGCACTAGATTTGCAAGGGGAGGAGGAGGAACTGGTGCTCTTGCTTTCATCCTCTTTTAACACAGCATTGTAGCTGATCCCAGCTGACCCACGTGGGCCAGTTCTGGACACCACTTGTGGCCTGGTCCCCTTGGTGCTCTGCTCCAAGCAGAGCAAGGACCATCCTTCTTTCCACTCGAGAACTGCACCAGCTTCATCCAGCCCCTGACAAAACTGACCCTGGCTTCAGTGCTGGCTCTGGTCCCAAGGGAGAACCAGCACAATCTGGCCCTTAACTCTTGTTGGTTTGCAGTCCAAGCGGAGTGTTCAGTCATCGGCTGCGCCTGTGAAAATGTACCTGTTGCCTTCAGTCACAAAGCCACAGTCCAGCACTAAGGGTGACAGGCGTAACCTCAGACTGCAACTAGGAAGCTGCACCCCTCCGCCTCGTGAGACTTGCAGGCAAGTCACACCAGTTTCAGGAAAACCCCCAACCTGCTGGGCAGGACACACAGCACTCGCTGCTGCTTGCACCGGGTTAGTTAGAGAGCAGATCACCAGACCCTTTCCAGGAGGAAGTTCCAGCCTGCTGAAATGCTTCAGAAGTGAAAGATGGCCACGTTGTTAGACAGCAGCTTCTTGCAGACAGGAGTTGTTATTCAAGCTAACAGCCCACACCAAGCAGAAAAAGGCAGAAAAGGAGAATTCGGATAAAGTGTTGATTATGTCCATGGGTTAATTTCGTGGTTTGTTTTTGCTTTTTTAAATGGAAGGTGATTGTCCAAGTTGCCGGTTAGGATACAACACATGGAAACATGCAAGGTGGAGCCCATTATTGCACCAGTAGCTACAACCTACAAAGAAATATGGGAAGGAAGGGAAAAAGACACCATGAGAGTTAGTTTTCAGTTATTTAAAGCAAGCCCTTGAGAACTACATATTACAAAGCTTACACAAGAACAAAGCATGGGGTTAGTGCAATGTTTCTCAAAGGATTTGTCAGAGGGGATGTGAACATGTCTTTAGTGGGTTTTGAATCTGAGTAGTCTCTGGCTGACATGGCTACAGAGACCCTCCCAAGAGTGACTTGAGTTTAACGCAGTTTGCAGGGGATGAACAACTGAGCTGCCTGTGCTTTCATTTCAATGAGCACTAATTCAGCTGTCAATGCTGATAATTAATACTGACATTTAAAGTACTTCTCCCCTATTAAATGCTTTGAGCAGAGAAAAAGTATTAATGTATGCAAATTGACAGGAACCACTTGTGGGGGTGGAGGGGGGTGTCAGTCCATCTACCCAGGGAAAAATAATGAGGGTACCTACTACATAAGACATCGTCCTGCAGTTCCACAAGCTGTTCAAGAATAACTCCCTATGGAAACACTAATCCAAAATAATCACTTGGCAAATTGCTCTGGAATAGAGCATTCTCATGAACTGACTGCCCAAATGGGAAGCATTACTTCAAGTTCATTTCCAATGTGATGTTAGAGGACAACACAAGAGTGTGATTGTCTGCATGGGAATGTGCAGGCAGCCTGGGCTCTCAGTCTGCTCTGTGGTGTCTGGTTAGGTAGATGAAAAGGTGTCAAATCAGTCATCAGAGTTAATGATCCAACACAAGTGGATCGTATTGTATAGAGAAATGAGGGCATGAAAGTGTTGACACACAGAACCATAGTGTTGGAATATCGTGTATTTCTGTAGAAAGGAAAAAAATATTACCGAAGGACACTGCTGTATCACGCAAATCTCCTGGCAAAAGAATTGTTGTCTTCATAACATAACACAACTTAAATACCACAATCTTCCTTTGAGGTAAGGGAGGATTAGTTTAAAAAAAATAGGAGGAAATGTCACAGGTGAAGCTGGATGACTTGAAGGAGTGGAAAATGGAAAAGCACATACTCAAGGTAGCTGTGTATAGATCTGGCCAATGAAAGCTGTGCCTGGAAATAGGGTTTGGTATGCTTTAGGCCAGAAGAGGAAAAAAAATTGTTTCTCTTAAATTATCACTGAAGGACAGATAAGAAGCAGCAATTACATGCGGGTCCATTTTTTAGCTCAGATTTTGTTGATTTCTCTTTAAATTTTTATTTTAAAAAATCTAGACAATTGAAATCCCAAGGACTGAAGTGTAGCTGTGACAGCTCTGCTGGAGAAGTGAACGTTCAGGGTGCAGAAGGACACCTTGCCTCCCAGCTACGTTCCACAGCACACAGAGGCAGTAACTGATGATGCAAAGAACAACTGCCAAATGTAAGGCGCTCTCAAGCCTTTGTTGTACCTTTTTAAAATGAGTGCTGTGATATGCATATATACCCGTCTAGTGCAAGGAAAAAATACCAGACAGTTCTACTTATCCCTGAGTGGGCAGTAAGCATTCAATCTTTGCTGATAATAGTGTCCTTTTGTATAAAGATGAGGCCACAGTCTTGGAGAAGCATCCCGCATTTTAAAGACATCGTAATGTATCAGGGATCCAGTACAAATGTTAGGGAAATTGCACAAGAGATAAATGGTGAAATTTTCAACCAAAACTCCAAACAAGCCACGCCCACCAAAGCACAAAATGCCATGACAGTCACCATATAAGCAAACAGAAGCATTTGGTTAGCTATGATAAGGTATTGCAGGAGGATGGAAAAGAAAAGGGTAGATTAAAAAATCAAAAAAAGGAGAAAATAAATATTAGAGGTTCAGTAGATGAAAATAAACAGTGAGCAAAGTACGTGGTAAATGGGCACTGGTTGCAAACGTGTCTGATCTCCCCCAGACTTTGAGAAAAAAGACTGAGGTCATCAAAATGTGTTCCTGAAACTGAGCTGGCTGTCTTTCACTGGGGCTTGCAGGCCCAGCCTGTTAACTGAAGTCCGTCGGAGCTACTCGGGGTAACAGCAGTCAGCAGTGGAGATTAGACAACTGACATAAAACTGGTCTGGGGTGGGGGTTTCAGTCTCTTGGCTCCAGAAATTGTACCTGCTTTGCTTCCACTTGATTTTGGTAGAAGTGGAACTGGGAACCATTCCTTCTCTGAGAGTGACAGGTTATTCACGAGAAGGGAGGCTGAAAGTTTTAGACCTTGTGGCTTTATGCTCATCCAGTCTGAACTGGAATGAGTTTTATATTCTGGTCTGGTCTGTCGTAACACGTCATGGGATGTACAGTCAGGTGTTTTGAGGGACCTCTTCCAGTTTTGACAGTTTACGGGTGCTTGATCGTATGAGACCTTTGAAAGTATCACAATCTGACAAGGATTTATGCTGACTTCTCATGATTTATCTTTCCTTGGTCTAGATCTTGACATAATTCCAACTTAGAGATTCAGTCCAAACATTGCAACTTGCTCCTAGCTGTCGATTTACTGCATCTTCAGGATTTCTAAATCACTTGATACATGATTACCACCTACTTTGGTTTTTCCCCAGAAGTCAATTATTCTGAGTCAGGACAAATGCTGCATTTCTTTATCTGCTTGTGCAAATTGGGCACTCTTCCATAAAAAGGAGGAGGGGGTTGGATTTTTTTCCTACATGCTCCTTGAGGAAGGCTACAAACTTATGACTCTTCCAAAATCTGACAGTTCAGTTTCA